>NW_020173388.1:2877292-2947624 GCF_003031525.2 Neophocaena asiaeorientalis asiaeorientalis
GGCAGGCGGACTCTCAACCACTGCGCCACCAGGGAAGCCCTGATTATATTTTTTACAGAGATGAGAAAATTGCAGGATCCAAGAGGTAGAGACCCATGCTTTAGACTCTTTTAAATGTGGGCTAAAGTAAGATCCAGATATTTCCTGCACTACCTCTGCCCTCTGCTAGAAGATGTGATTCTTCAGTTGTGTGAATAGTCCAGGGGTCCTACAGGTAACTGGGTGATGGCAACAAGAGTGGTCCTCTGCTCCATGAAGAGAAAATTCTGAAGCTGACCTGGAAACTCTTCAGAGCAGAGGTGTTTCATCCCTGCTTACACTTTCCTCAGCACAGAGATCGGGGACCCATGGGAATATCCAATTACAACATTTTATTTCATCCAAGATGGAGGGGCAGATCGATCCCACTCCTTTTATAGAAATACCTCCTTTATAAACAAAGAAATTTTGAGCTTGTGATTTTTCAGTAATACACATTCTCCTCCCTGTTGCCAATATGTAGTCTATTTTGGAAAGGAGCTCCCAGATGGACCACAACTAAGAACAGGCATCAATAATTACCACTGTTCGGCACTCCCTGCCAGGGCAGGGATATCTCAAGGGATTTTTAAAGGGAATTCCCCAACACTGGGCTGAATAGTGGTCTATAGCATCACTGTTTCTTTTCCTGACATTTTACCTTTCATGCTGCCCACACCAACTCGCACCCTTATAATGGAGTGGTTCTTCATTCTACAGAACATATGCTTTATTACAGAAACTGACACTCTAAAAGAAAAATTGTTAATAGTCATTCAATAGTAGATTCTGAGTGCTTTCTACATGCCTGGCATTATGATCAGTGCAGAGGTGAAGACTGGGGGCCAGGGGAATGAGGGAAGGCAGGACAGTAAAGAGAGATCCCTTCATACTCACATGAAGCTCACAATCTATTGGGCAGACAAGACTATTACTATAAAATAAAATAATTAAAGAGTAACGTAATATGGTTTTTCGTACCATAAAAACAATGAGCAGCTTTGGCACTGGAGGAACGATATCTGTGTGGCTTAACTGGACTGGGCCCTGAATAATAGGAGAAAGAAATGGAGAAGCTAGTGGGGTCAGGCTCTAGATAAGCCTGGCCAAAATCAACTGGACAACAGTTCTGTCCCTCTGTCGGCATCCCGTCCACAATGCAGCCATAGGGTATGGTGGGGGCCACAAATAACCTCAGAGGGAACCAGGCCACAGGTCTCAGTCCCACTTTAATGTTCCCTCTTTAGATTGTTTAGCATGTAGAATCCAATTCTCAGAAAACACAAAATTAAAACACTGCAGTTAAGTCAACAAATTCTTCCTCTTTTACAGAACTAGATGATTCTATGCATGTATTTGTGATTAGCTTTTCTCCAAAGGGAGAATTTTAAACTGGAAACAATTAGCAAGAAATTCTGAAAGCAGGTACATGATCAGGGCAAAAAGCGTGGGTCCCAGAAAAGCAGGGAAGGAGTTAGTGTTTAAATCCCAGGTAGAAGGAATCAATTCTGCAAGCACGGTGCAGCCCCATCCTGGGAGTGACAATCTCCCATTAAAGGTCTTTAGACCCTCCCTCAGTATGACTGTCAGGCCCCAGGAGACAGGCCCTGGCTGTATGACCACAGGCACATGACTTAACACTCTATAGGGAACAGAGGCAATCCCACCTACCTCCAAGAACTTGGATGTTAGAGACAATACAGACAAGGGCATAGTACAGGGCCAAGGACAGAAATTACTCAAGTGACATTTATTATTACCATTGTTAATAACAATTTTATTATCACCCCTTCTCTCCATCAAAGCTTCTTATTATTTTCTTTCTGACTTTTTTTGCTATACTCGAATAACTAAAAAGTTATATGCTCAGGTCCCCACAGGGTTTTCTTCTCCTGTTGGTGCTGTGGGTCATCCTGGTTTAATCAGTCCTTTTAAAGAATCACCAGCCATTCTTCTGGCTGACATTTTAATCAGGTTTTCCCAAGAATCCCAAAGGAGGGGGGAAATGGAATTGCAACAAGAAAATCCACTTTTCTCTACATGCCAGTAAATTATAACTTCCCAGCCGCTTCAGAAAAAGAACAAAAGACACATGGCAGAACATTTTTCTGGCTGAAAAAATTGACAAAGCAGAAGAACCAAATTCCTTGCAGTATTAACAGTGAAGCAGGGAGAGGGGCCAGGCAGTGGCAGGGAACAAGTGCAGTTCTGCAGAATCATGTCCTCAGTTACTCTAACTCCATACTGAAAGTGTTCATAGGACACCTTTGGGATAGGAACAAAATTCTCTCCATGGATCCTTACAAACATTAAAAAGGAGAACACCTTTAAGTACCTAAAATAAAAGATAATATTCAAATAATCCATACAGGACTTTGTGCTCTGGTGCCGATTAATACTCTGTCGCTCAGTGTTTCTCTTTGAGAGACTCTTTCCATCCCTGTACGTCAGGTCTCCCCTGCAACAACTTTGGTCCCTAAGATGGCTCTAAAACAGATGTCTGTTCTTTGGACATGAGTCAGTCTGGCTGCTGCAACAGTAGAGGGTGGCATAGCAGGAGTCAGACAACCTGAGTTTGCATCCTGGCTCAACAATGACCTACTCTGTGGCCTTAGGCAAGCTACTTAACCTCTCTGAATCTACAGCCACCTTGTCTGTAAAACAGAGATACCGATATTACCTTCTGGTTCAGGCTGTGTGGAGATTAAATGGAGCAATGCATGTAAAGAGCTCAGCACACTTAATAAATGTCTGGGGGTTGAGAAGGAGGAGAAGTGGGAAGAGACCAGCAAGGACTATAACATCCTGACAGTGCTTGCTAGCTCCCATCCTCCTCCTCCCTCTCTCCCTACACCATCCATGCTCATTGCACCCACGGATTGGGGCTGGAAATCATAACCAACAAGTAACAACTGACACATATTATTTTGCAAGGGCCGCCCTGTCAAAGTACCACAAACCAGGTGCCTTAAACAACAGAAATTTATTGTCTCATAGTTCTGGAAGCTGCAGGTCTGAGCAAGATGTGGGCAAGATTAGATCCTTCTGAGGGCTGTGAGAGAGAATCTGTTCCATGCCTCTCACCCAGGCTCTGGTGTTCTGCTGGCGATCTTTGGCATTCCTTGGCTTGTAGAAGCACCGCCCTGATCTCTGCCTTCTTCTTCACTTGGCACTCTCCCTGTATGCATACTTTGGTGTCCAAATTTCCCCTTCTCAAAAGGACAACAGTCATATTGGATTAAGTCCTACTCTAATGACTTCATCTTAACTGATTACATGTGCAATGACTCTATTTTCAAATAAGGTCAAAGTCTGTAGTACTGGGGGTTAGTTCTTCATCATATGAATTGGAGTGGCAGAGGTGGGGACACAATTCAACCCGTAACACAACTAAGTCATGAGACCCTGGGCAAGTCACTTATCCTCTGTACCTCTGATTCCTCAGGGTTGGTGCAAGGACTACAACAGAGCTATCAGTGCACTCCCCTCATGCTCTTGGGCCTTGCCAGTGTGCCAGTGTGCCAGTGTGGGGCAGGCAGCCAGAACTTCAACCGCCTAAGGGCTTTCCCTGGCAGCCAAAGTCATTCTGCCTCTGCCACACGAAGGCAGAAGTTCCAGAGAATTAATATTCCCCGGGAGAGGTCCTTAACCAGTCCAAGACACACACGAGTTGATGTGTGAGTACCCCAGACCCTTTGCCCTCTGGTGAGGTAATTCTTAGGCACACATTTCTGCCAGTTCACAGAGCCCCCAGGGGCATGAAGCTCCAGTTGTCCACCTTTTATTATATGCCTGCCCTTTCCCATCTCACTTCCCATTTCCCTACTGGGGTTTCTTCACCTCTCAAATAAACTACTGATACTAAAATACTAGTCTCAGTGTATGCTTCTGAGAAAAGCAAACTAAGACTAGCATTTGTTACTGTGATGATTAAATAAATTAATATTTAGAATAGAGTCTAGTTAGTGCCAAATAATTACTGGCTGTTATTATTCTTACCATCAACGTTCTGTTTTACATAGCGCAGCTGGGCCAGGAAGCACCAGTCCCAAGCAGCAAAGTCACCGGATGGCTCTGTTTTACTCACAAGCCTCTGGCAAGTACGTAAATGAAGAGGCAGCAGGATCTTATTCTTCTACATCTGATGTGGCTGTCCTCTCACTAGGGAGACATAGGAACTAGCAAGACCTCTCAGCAGCTCATTTTCCCTTAGGGATGAGAACAGAGGTCCTTGATTTTGAGGCCTCAGCTCCACTGGAGAGGCAGCAAAGTGTAGTGTTTAAGATCACTCGCTCTGATCTGAACAGGCCCGGATTTCAATGGTGGTTCTGCCACTTTCTAGCAGCATGATCTTGAGTAAGTTGCTTGATCTCTCAAGTCTCAGCTTCCACCTCTAGAAAGTGGGCATAATGATAGTTGTTCTCAAGGACTAAATAAGATAAAGCATGCACAGGCAATATTAAGAGCTCAATAAAGGTTAATTACCATTATTATTCATTTTTCATTCTTTTTTATACTGTAGATATGGGTCTGGGCATTCCTATGACATCTCGCTCTTCCCCCAGGCCTTCTCATTTTCACCTCTATTTCCCTCCCACATGCCTGGCATACAGTAGGCACTCAACAAACGTTTCAAATTGTGAATGAATAAATGAATGATGCAAGGAAGATTTAAGCTATTATTCATTTCTTACATTCTGCCGCTTCCAGAAAGCACCTGAGGAAGTTGAGCAATTAATTATACGAGTTAGAGTTTAAAGGTGCTGACAGCCACCACCGAATGTAAAACATACAAAGTTTCCAAATAGGCTAAGATTGGAAGCGTTAATTAATTAATGCTAACTCTTCCTGCCTGAGCAAAGGCCTCAAGCTAATAACATTCTGAAACTGTTGAAAAGCAGTGATAGTCACAAAACCGGGGTACACCAGGAGCCCACTGGGAGCTTTAATAACATTACACCTGAACTCTTTATGTTAGGAGGGAACTCAAGAGACCATTCACAAACTGAGGCAAGATGGGGGAAAAAGCCTCACTCAGCAAATAACATGCCATTAACTTGGCCTGTGTGGATAGTACTCAGGGAAGTAATAATTGAGTCAATAAAAAATCAGACTGGATAAACAGGCCAAAATGGGGGAGGGGTGAAAACTGCCAGTTCATGAGGAAATACTGAGTGAGACAAGTTGGAATAAGTGGGTCACTATTATCATTGTATCTTAAGTACAATGCACGTTGAAAAAAATGGTAGTAGTGACAGTATAATGACGCAATGCGGGTAGTAATCATGTAACAAAAACAATGACTAAAGAGTATTGTGTTCTTACTACATCCAAAGCATTGTCCTAAGCACCTTATCCATATCTAATCCTCATTTAATCTTCAAAACACCCCCACAAGCTAAATTCCATGAAAATCCTCACTTTGCATTTAAGGGAACTGAGGCCCAGAGAGGTTCTGTGACTTATTTTTCATGTATTATCTCATTTAATCCTCACCACAATGCTTTGAGGGGATCACCATTATTTGTCCCCATTTTACAGATAAGAAAACTGAAGCACAAAAAGGTTAATAATTTGGCCAAGATCACACATCTAGTAAGTACTAAACCAGAGTTCAGAGCCATCCAACTGACCCCAGAGCCAGTACTAACATGCTGGTTGCTACATGAAATATATTTAAGTTCACCACAAGGAATATCATGAAAAGTTTGGTTGTATATTTATAGTAATAATAACAGCAAACCCTTATATAGAACCCACTGTGTGAGCCAGGAACCGCTTACAATAATTATCCTTACAACAGCCCTCTGGGGCAGAGAGTACATTATGCCCATTTTACAGGTAAGAAAGTGAAGCAGAGCGGAAAAGGGCACAGAGTCACACAGTAAGTAGTGGAGCCAGAGTGTCTAGAGTGTGTGTTTGTAACCACTCTGCTCTCCTGCCTAAGAATGATGTTCTGAGGCCATGTTGAACAGTGTGGTGACGAATAATGGTAAAAAAGAAATAAGCAACAGCAGTGAATTTCCTTCCAAAGCCTCATCTTATCACAAAGGAGTATTCACATCATCATTATGTTTCAATGCCAATAATTCCTTTTAAAATTGTTGGTCTAATCTGGGAGAAAATTTTCTTGCTCCCTAAAAAGAGAAAACATACAAACAGAAGCATGGTGTTGTATTGCAGACCATGATGAGACGCAGAGGAGAACACGCTGCATCCCAAACACCTGTCATTTCTGTCCTAAACTACAAAGCCCTCTGCTGTCTACCGGGTGGTAGCAGCGCTCACGACTGTTGATGCTGCCCATGAGGAACTGGAACTGCAGTTCTACTGTGTCCTCCCTGCCTTTGGAGAACAAGCCCTAACTTTCATTTTTTATATACCCTGCCGCTTCTTTTCTGTAAACACTATTGTGAGAAGAGACCCATACAGAGATAAGCTGGGAGACACAGGCCTGTTAAAAATACCTTTTGTGGGCTTCCCTGGTGGCGCAGTGGTTGAGAGTCCGCCTGCTGATGCAGGGGACACGGGTTCGTGTCCCGGTCTGGGAAGATCCCACATGCCGCAGAGCGGCTGGGCCCGTGAGCCATGGCCGCTGAGCCTGCGCGTCCGGAGCCTGTGCTCCGCAACGGGAGAGGCCACAACAGTGAGAGGCCCGCGTACCGCAAAAAAAAAACAACCTTTTGTACCCAAAAAATGTGAATGTGCTTGCCACTGCTAACTGTGCTGATAAGAGGCCCTTCTGAGCTGTAAGCACTGCTTGCTCTCCCCACCGCTAAAACATCTCCATCTGCAGTGCATGTTATAGAGAGGCAGTCACAAAAGATCAAACAAAATGGCTGGAAAGGGTTAGTCTCCATTTTTATTAATGTTCTAAACTCCAGGAAGGCCAATGTGCCGCAGCAGTGGTGTCTGTCCCACAACGCAAAGCTCCGACCCACGGGGTGACCCATACTTCCAATTCTCATCAGTGATTCCTGTCTGCTAAACTTGCTAGGAAGGAGGTCTTGTACAGAGTGTGCCTGGGGTCTACAAATCAAAGGAGTAGCATCAGGGTTCGGATCTGGGGAGCCTTTAGATGCCTCATTCTGGATTCCCATACCACCCTGTGTTTACCCCATCTCAATGCACATCAATCACACTGTACTGACATTGCCCAGGAACACGATGGCATGTCTCACTCAATAGGCAATAATAGCTCTGTGATCAGAAAACAGGTTCACTTTTGTTTCTGTAGAACTTGGCACCGTATCTAGCTGATATAAGCACTCAACGGTGACTCAGGAGGCAGCTTGTAGAGTTAGTACCAGTCTCAGCTAGTGTTAAAAACAAAACAAAACCAAAAAAAAAAAAAAAAAACACCAAATGGGGCTTGTTTTCATCATCCTTCACTGAGTGACTGCTTCACTGTACTAGACATTTTGCGGCTGGACTGTCTCATTTTACACTTACAAGCAACCTTATTATGTAAGTAACATAATTATCCTTATTTTACTGATGAGGAAATGGAGGCTCAGAAGGGTTAAGTAACTTGCCCAAGATCACACAGTTAGTGGTATGAGCTAGGATTTGAAACCAGGAAATTTGATTCCAGCTTGAATGAAATTAACCACACCCTTCCATACATCCCCTTAGGATACAAGTTCCATTTTTCACTTTTCTTCACACACCCCCCAACAACTGCCTTCCCCCACCCTCACCCCACCTCAGCCCATCCACCCGCGTTCTTTATCGTTAACTTTACCAAGGTAAAAAGGCTGGAAGGCAGAGTACACAGCACCCTTATTACTGACCCTAAACCTGGACCCAGATCTTATATTCCAGATCAGACCAGACAGGCCTAGGTTAGAACACCTCCGTCCTGAGAATCCATCTGCGTGGTGGAGGCAAAGGCCCCTCTGGTAGAAGTATATGCTCTGGCCACCAGCACACTGCCTGGATGACCTCAGGCAAGTTTCCAACCTCTCTGAGATCTACCTATTTAAAGCATGAGGAGAATAATTCTTGCCCTACATTTTTCCTGGATTAGTTTCTGTGAAAATTACCTAAGGCCAGGGCAGACAAGAGTGCTTTGAACGTTATGGAGTAGTCTTGTCACCAGCAAAGCCCACTGGGGTCCCCAGGATAAAGTAAGAGGGAATCTAGGTGATAAGGTCTAATCTCTTCTTTTGTGCTTAGTCTAGTTTCACTAGCCTATAGGGGGCCGTGTGCAGAGGCCTCGCCCTTAACATGTCAGATTCTGCACAAGACACCTCAGTGCAGTGGGCTGTGGGCAGCACACCTCCCTTTAAGATGGCAGCAGCGGGCTGCGTGCAGAACCACTGCACCTGGCACTGCGATCTGGAACCACGTAAGCAGCACAGCTGCACCTGCCCCTTGAGAGCTCCACCCCCTCCCACAGCCCACTGAAGAGATACCTATAAAACAGCCTCACCAACCACCTTCCAGGGAAAGCGTGCTCACGTCTCTCCATTCTTTAACCAAAGAATAAAATCTTCCTTCACTTCTGAACCAAGATCAGTCTTGTTCTACTGGTTGGGGCTGGACTTGAAAGGATTGGTTACTTTCTCCGCCAACGAGAAGAAGGTGGCGTCAAGATCCAACAACTCTTATTTAGACAATGGAGATAAATTGCCTTTATTTACTTATTTTTTTGCATCTAATAACAAAGAGCAAAAAAGAAAACCTCCTTTCTCTCCAACAGAGAGACAAAAAGAGAGAATGAGGGACAGAAAAAGAGAAAGGCAGCAGAGAGATGGGACACAGGCAGTAAGACAGGGAGGGGGGGAAAACAGACTGAGAGAGAATCAGAGACAAAGGGACAGAGGGCTCAAGAGAGAGACAAAGTCAGAGAGAGGAGCCAGAGAGAAAATGGTTTACGTCTATTCCATTAGATGCCACAAGTAAACCAAGATTGGGCATACACCTAATTTTAATAACTTAAATTCTCTCTTCCCCCGACTAGTTGACCTTTAACTCCCTCCTTCCTAGCTGTCCCTCTACTGCATCACAGCACACCCACATCAACTACGTAATCACTCAGAAGCGTACGGGGTGGGAGGGGGTCCTGTTTAGAAGAACCATGCTGCCAAGTGAAGAAGCCATTTTGGCTGCACACCAACACCTGCCCTTGCACCTGGTTTGTGACTTGGCATTTTCCCATCTGGGTCTCCTGCAGTGTTTACTGCTCAGCATCTTACCCTCACTTCTGTTACCAGCCCCTGAGCAAAGAAGATGTGTTGGCCATCTTGGGGTTCACTGATGGGCTTGAGGTTAGACTGCTCCAGGTAAATCGGGGACGAGCACCCAAACACTCTGGCCAGTGTTCAGGTGAGGTGAGGACTACCAACCTGCCACAGGCCCAAGAATGACAAGCCCACTTCTGAGGAATAACAGTGATGCTTTCTTCTGCCTGAAGGATAAAGGATAGGGCCCACACTTGTGGTGGAGACATTTAGTCCTTCAGCCCAAGTCCTGACAGCCCGATGACTGACTCTTCCAGCGACCTAGCTCCTGGCTGTTGTTGATCACCTCAAAGACTGCTCATTCAGGCACCCTCTTCATATCCATAACTGACACCCTTCTTACTTGCTAGATGGAAGTGAATAGCCACCTGCCTTATACTTGTCCCTTGCATGGCAGTTTCCTTGTCACAGACATCTGATCCTCACAGCCTCCTGATGTGATGATAAAGACAGGAACGGTAAGGCTCAGGGGAGCATGTAGACTGCTACTTAATACTCACGGAGCACCTACTATATGCCAGGTACTGTCTGAGGCCACTACACAAGCCACCTCACGTAAGCCTCTGATCCTAGCTGCAAGGAAGTTATCACTTTCCCCCAGCTGAGAGACATGGAAACTGAGACTCAACAAGTCTTTTAGAGGCTCGAGTACGGGCATGTAGCAGTCAGAGAGTCATGGCTGGGATGGAAACCTTAGACCCCACATTCAGGCACCTCAACAGATCTCCCTACGATCACCCCGACAGGACTTCAGAAGCAGGTTTACTTTTGAAGGGAAAAAAAATCTCACAGAGGGTAGATCAGGTTTGTGCTGGCCAATTAGAGCTTGGAAAACAAAGTTCTGGAGCCCTCCACTTGTCCACCATGAACAATCCCTTTGATTTGCCACTTCCCATCTCTGTGCACTCGATAAAATGGAAGTGCTCATATATACAATGGAATATTACTCAGCCATAAAAAGAAATGAAATTGAGTTATTTGTAGTGAAGTGGATGGACCTAGAGTCTGTCATACAGAGTGAAGTCAGAAAGAGAAAAACAAATACTGTATGCTAACACATATATATGGAATCTAAAAACAAAAAAAATGGTTCTGAAGAACCTAGGGCAGGACAGGAATAAGGACACAGATGTAGAGAATGGACCTGAGGACACAGGGAAGGGGAAGGGGAAGCTAGGATGAAGTGAGAGAGTGGCATGGACATATATATATACACTACCAAATGTAAAATAGATAGCTAGTGGGAAGCAGCTGCATAGCACAGGGAGATCAGCTCAGTGCTTTGTGACCACCTAGAGGGGTGGGATAGGGAGGATGGGAGGGAGGGAGACGCAAGAGGAAAGAGATATGGGGATATATGTATATGTATAACTGATTCACTTTGTTATAAAGCAGAAACTAACACACCATTGTAAAGCAATTATACTCCAATAAAGATGTTTAAATAAATAAATAAAAATAAATTTTTAAGTTTTTAAAATAAATAAATTTATGGGGTGGGGGAATGGAAGTGCTGGCTACTTACAGAAGAGGTTTCTAAGAAATCCAAAACCTTACTTGTAGTATCCTTACTACAAGTGTCTTGAACAATGAAAATTGCTTTCCTAAGTGAAACTAGACTCGAGTGGTTTGTTCTGCCCCATTATAAGTCATCCAGTCAGTAGACGTGTTTGTGTGATTTTTTTTCAAAGTTCGGAAAACAACCTGAGGAGATAATAAAATACCATCCTCTTTATTGAAATCTGAGATTCCCTAAAGCTGAATACTGCACATTGTGGTGTTTGATTGCCCTAAATGAAAATGTTGGAAGATAAAGAATTCCCTCGGCTCTAACCTTCAAGGAGCAAACCACGCCCAGAGGCAAGGAAACACAACCAGTCTAATACATTCTCCCCCTGCTAAATTCCACATTCTACAAAAATTCTCTCTTCTAACTACATTAGTGCAGAAGGCAATCAATACAAAAATGCCAGGTTCATCCTAAGGGATCCCAACTGCAAAACAAAAACTCTAAGCTGCTCAGTACCAAAACTTAAATGGATGACCCCATATTCTGTGTGGCAACCTCTTCGAGATACTCATACATCTTGGTTTTCAAAGTGAAAGCTTGTTCTAATGAACCATGAATTGTGTTGTTATAGTCTGATGTAAGGCAAGGTCTTTGTAACCAAATGGGGGGCCTTTGCTACAGGAACCTTTAGGAAGGACTGGTTAGGTTTATAGAACCCTCTGATAAGACCATCACCTCCTTACAACACCTAAAATACAATGATGACCCTACACGTACACTTCCACCTCTTAAATGATTCATTATTTATGCTTCAGGTTGATGTTAAGAAAGTGCTCCATACTTTCTCCAGAGCTCACCAGAGGAAAGCCACTGTGTAACAATCATAATAAATCAAATTCCTCATCAGTCCCATTCCCTTCCTGTCACTGCTACAGGACGTCCTGAGAAAACAGGAAAATGAGAAAAAGCCAATTAATGTGACTTCACTTAACAGGGAGGACAAATCTGAAGAGTAAAGTCATGGTGGGCAGGGAAGGTTTGATTATAACTTTGTTTAGAAAAATTAAAGTATATATTAAGAGAATATGTGTATTATGTCTTATATTTAACAGAATGTAGACTCTAAACATCTTTAAACACTGTCTTAATGTGGAGGGGGCGGGGTCCGTTTTTTTCCCCCAAAATAATTGAATGACTATTCAATTTCAGATCCATCACTTCCCATTTGAGTTTTAAAGAATGATCATAAAAAGGGCTATTTCTGCAAAAACATTAAAGGTTTCTTCAGTTTTTTCATGGGTCTCTACTTTCTTTTGATCTTCATATCATTCTCTTTTGAGGCATTGTTCTAGTTATTATGGCTACATTAATTACCCCCAAAACTTAGTGCCTTGAAATAACAATACCTAGCTTGCTCACAAATGGGCAATATGTGCAGGGTACAGTGGGGACAGCTTGTCACTCTCCACTTGTCATCAGCTGGGGCAGTCTGGGGGCCGGGATCATCTGCCAGCCTGCTCTTTCTTATGTCTGACACATGGGCTGGAAAGACTCAGCTGAAGGCCAAAACAGCAAGGGTTCCTTGGGCTTTTTTCTCTCTCTCCCTGATCAAACCACGTGGTCTTTCTAGCATAGTGGCCTCAGATGGCTGGATTTTATACATGGCACTTCAAGGCCCCTGAGAGAGAAGGCAGAAGCCATATCACTTTTTATGACCTAGGCTGGGAAGTCACACAGCATCATTTCTGCCACATTCTATGCCTTAGAAGCAAATCTCTAAAGCCAGCTCATTTTCAAGGGGAGAATTAGGCTCTACCTTCTTTAAGAGGAGTGTCAAAGAATATGTGAACATGTTTTTAAATTACCAAAAGCGTCTCATGTCTTCTTTGTTGATTTTCTATTCTGATTGTTGACTGGTTCAACTCTGCCAGATCCATTTGTCATTGGTTCTCTGTAAATCTGTCATGTCAGATCCATGACAGCTGGGATTTTTATCTGACTTATTCAGGGATAGTCTCCAATACCTAGTACCTGCTACATGGAAGGTGCCCAATAAATATCTGCTGATTCGACAGTTCTCCAATATCACTTTCGTTACCTTCATGAAATCGTGCATCCTTTATAAGATTTGTAATTTTACTCTGCAACCAGTTTTCCTTTTCTTTTTATGTATTGTCTGAAGTTAACAACTTAAGGCAATCAACAAGAGACTAGTTTAAAACGATGTAATAAGATGAACAGAGATAGAAGCTATTATTACCCAAGGATATTGAAATGGGATTAATATTATAATTGGTCACTTCATTTTGTGGCGGTGGGGGGGCACATAAGGAGCTCTGTTTCCTGCATGAAAGCTCATAACTGCAAGGGCCCAGATAATGAAGACTTAAATAAGAAGGACTCACAGATTACCTTTGAGCAAATCAAAATCTCTCCTAGCTTCAGGTTTTTCAGTCATAAAAGGGCATTATTCCTCAAGTTCTAACATCTTGATGATTTCAGAACTTGGAATTTTAGATCAGGGTCATAGATATAGACATTTAGCATCCATGATGACAAACATAATTAATAATACTAGACAGCACATTCTCTGATTTCAAACTATATAACAAAGCTATAATAATCAAAATAATATGGTATTGGCAGACATAGATCAGTGAAACCAAACAGAGAGCCCAGAAATAAACCCATGCATATACATGGTCAAGTAATTTATGACAAAGGGGCCAAGAACATACAATGGGAGAAAAACATCTCTTCAACAAATGGTGTTGGGAAAACTGGACAGCCACATGCAAAAGAATGAAACTAGACCACTATATTACACCACACACAAAAATTAACTCAAAATGGGATTGACATATATATACTAATATGTATAAAATGGATAACTAATAAGAACCTGCTGTATAAAAAAATAAATAAAATTGAAAAATTCAAAAAAACAACAAAAAAATTAAAACAGCCTGAGCTTGCATTCAGGTAAAAAAAAATGTTTTAAAGATTTGAATGTAAGATCTGAAACCATTAAACTCTTAGAGGAAAACAGAGGCAATAAGCTCCTTGACATCAGTCTTGGCAATGACTTTTTGGATCTGACACCAAAAGCAAAAATAAACAAGTGGGACTAGATAAAATTAAGTTTCTGCACAGCAAAGTAAACTGTCAACAAAATGAAAAGGCAGTTTACTGAATGGGAGAAAATATATGCAAATCATATAAGGGATTAGTATCCAAAATATATAAATAACTCATACAACTCAACAGCAAAAAACCAAACAAATCCAATCTAAAAATGGGCAGATATTCAGATGGCCAACAGGTACATGGCAAGATGCCCAACATCACTAATCATCGGGAAAATGCAAATAAAAACCACAATGAGCAAAACTACAATGACGTATCACCTCACAGCAGTCAGAATGGCCATCATCAAAAAGTCTGCAAACAGTAAGTGCTGGAGATGGTGTGGAGAAAAGGGAACCCTCCTACACTGTTGGTGGGAATGTAAACTGGTACAGCCACTATGGAGAACAGTATGGAGGTTCCTTAAAAAACTAAAATAGAGCTACCATATGATCCAGCAATCCCACTCCTGGGCAATCCCTCTGGGATTAACATATACACAGTACTATGTATAAAACAGATAATCAACAAGGACCTACTGTATAGCACAGGGAACTCTACTCAATATGCTATGATAAGCAAAAAAATCTGAAAAAGAATAGATATATGTATATGTGTAACTAAGTTACCTTCCTGAAACTAACGCAACATTGTAAATCAACTATATGCCAATATAAAATAAGAATTAAAAAAATAAAGTCAGTATATTAATCACACACAAAAACAAAACCCACAATGCAATGTCACCTCATACCTGTTAGAATGGCTATTACCAAAAAGGCAAGCAATAACAAACACTGATGAGGATGTGGTGAAAAGGGAACCCTTGTGCACTGTTGGTGAGAATGTAAATTGATGCAACTAATATGGAAAACAGTATGGAGGTTCCTCAAAAAAATTAGAATAGAACTATCCTATGACCAGAAACTCCACTTCTGGATATTTACCCAAAGAAAATGAAAACACTAATTTGAAAAGATATATGCACCTCCATGCTCACTGTAGCATTATTTACAATGCCAAGACATGGAAAACCTAAATGTCCATTGATGGATGAATGGATAAGGAAAATGTGGTATATTAGTATATATGTGTAAACGTGTGTGTATTTGTGTGTCTGTGTGTGTATATATATTATGGAATATTATCCAGCCATAAAAAATAATGAAATCGGGCCATTTCTGACAACATGGATGGACTTGGAAGGCTAAGTGAAATAAGTCAGTCAGAAAAAGATAAATACCATATAATCTCACTTGTATGTGGAATCAAAAAAAAAATCTCATTGATACAGAGAACAGATTGATGGTTACCTGGGGGTGGGGGTGGAAGGCGGGGTTGTGGGTGAAATGGGTGAAAGGGTTCAAAAAGTACAAATTTCCAGTTATAAAATGTGTAAGTCATGGGAACGTAGTATACAGCACAATGACTATAGTGACTATACTATATTTCATATTTGAAAGTAGCTAGCTAGAGGATCTTGAAAGTTCTCAACACAAGAAAAAAAATTGTAACTATGTATGGCAATGGATGGTAACTGGACTTATTGTGGTGATCATTTTGCAATATATAGAAATATCGAATCATTGCACTGTACACATGAAACTAATATGTTATGTCAATTATAAGTTGATTTTTAGAAATTTTAGTAACAATAATAAATACTGATGTCTAACATAACTATTTATTATTTACTATGCTACCACGCATTATGCTTTCCATGTATTACCTCATATAACTTTTATAGCAAACCTTTGATATAGGTGTTATTATTTCTATTCTTCCAATGCTCAAATAAACTACAGACTTTCCTCTGATAATGTGATGGAAACAGGACCAAACTCAAGACTAACAGCAGAGTGCATGCTGAGAACCAGCCATGCCTTCTCACTTCCCATTACTGCAACACAAAATGATTATATCAGGCCTGGCTGTGAAACTAGTCATACTGGAAGAGGGAGCCTATAGTAAGGGTCTGTCTCAGGCCTCAGCAAAGAACATTAAATTACAAGAAAGACCAGATTATAACCCAGCTTCATAGACAGCTTTCTGTATATGCTGACACATATCTTTCTCTGGTCTCCCAACAGATTTTCTGAATAACTAATTCAAAAATCTCTCTTCTCAACTAACCAGAGAACATTTTTTCCTGGACGGTTGTCACTGCTTCCATTCTACCCTAAAATTACACAGAAGTAAGCGTTTGACCCATTTTTAAGTAGTGTGTTTAGAATACCATATTTAAAAACCAAGCTAGAAATTAGAGATAGCAAGGGTCTTTGTCTCTAAAGCTGATTCCCAAAAGCTCAAAATACTTTGCAGACATTATCTAATTCACTGTCACAACAAAGCTGGCGTTATCTTCTCCATTTTGCTCATGGAGAAACTGAAATAAGAAAATTATAGCCTGACTTTGACATTGTAAGAGGTGCTTCTGTTAACCCTATCACAGAAGCTAGTTGAGGGAAGGTTGGAAAAGAGCCAGACTGGCAGTGTTGTAGACTAGTTTTCGTTCCGACTTCATCAAACATGCCTCAGTACCCTAGAGATAAAAGAGTGGTTAGATAAGCCAGACCCTCTTCAACTAGAGGAGCTCAGCTTTGCATAGATTTTTTTTTTTTTAATCTATCTATCTGTCTATCTTTGGCTGCACTGGGTCCTCATTGCTGTGTCCGGGATTTCTCTAGTTGAGGCGAGCGGGACCTACTCGTTGTGGTGGCTTCTCTTGTGGCGGAGAACAGGCTCTAGGCACGCGGGCTTCTGGAGTCGTGGCGCTCAGGCTTACTTGCTCCGTGTCCCCTGCACTGGCAGGCGGATTCTTAACCACTGCGCCACCAGGGAAGTCCCTGCATAGATTTTTATCTGCTTTTATAGATTTGTATTTTGTGAAGGATTTCCTTAAGGGATCGACTTCTGAAAATCTGATAAAAACCACTGACCTGGCAATATTTTGGTTGTGTCACCTTAAAAAAATAAACATTTGGTAACATTCAATGGCTATTCAAAAGCCCAAAAGTAATCATTAATGGCAAACCCTGAGTTTCTCCTATGTGCCCAGTGCTATGCTAAGCACATTACAAGCATTAACTTATTGCATCATGGTAAGCAATCATTTTACTGATGAGTAAACTGAAGCTTAGAAAAGTTAAGCAACTTGCCCAAGATCATCAAGCTGATGAGCGGTGGAACCAAGATAAAACCAAGCAGCCTACCTGTCCCTTTTTTTCTTAGAGGCTATGCGCAGGCTCCTAGGGTGTCAATCCCACGTCTGCCAAGGTACAAGGCCGCAGCAACGCAAAACACGCCGTTTCTTTGTCGCAGGGGTCAGCTGTCCCTCCCGGCAGCAGCCAGGGCCCAGAAGTCTTCCCAGGAGACCGTCACTACCAGTACCTGGCGCCTCTCCACGGAAGAACAGCCTCTGACCCAGCCCAAGTGCCAGCACGCTGTGGTGGGGCAGGTGGCTTCTTCACCAAGTCCCTCAATCAGGAAATGCTTTCTTCTTGTGAACACCACGGGAGACGCTCCAGGGTCCTGGTCTGAGTAGGCGAAATATGGGGCTTCCCACAAAGAGAAGCAAGGCACGCTGGAGCCTTCAGGGCGCACCTTGTGGCGATGAATGGGAAAGGACAGGGAAAGTAAGGCTCAGTCCAGATATTGGGGCAGGGAGAGAACCGCAGCAAACGCTGCAAACATACCGCAACCCAGCCGAAGACGCGGCCGCCTCCTCTTCCCAGAGGAAGCCCGATCTCGCGGGATCTCGCGGGAGTTCTGCAGAGGTGGGCTGGAAAGCCCCGGAATGAGAAACACCCGGTAAGGATTCTGGCTTTTGCTCCCTTTCAAGCAAACCTGGGTCATCACGGACACTTCCCCATTCTGCAACCCCCTCTCCCCCCGCGTGCTCCCTAGTCAGTCACAGCGCTGCGCTGGCTCGCCCCAAGGGCTAATTTGGGTGTGGGAGACCAACCATCCTCTTGCCCTATGGAGCTTCAGGGGCAGGACCGCCTGAGGCCTGGTTGGGGCAATGAACTGCGCATGCGCCGTCGCAAGTTTCTAGGCCTGCAGGAGGCCCAGGGCAGGGGCTCTGGGTTGGGTCTTCGACAGGGCCGATCTAATGCATGCCAAGGTCCAAAGCAGGAGCAACCCAACACAGTCCTTGCTGTTAACCATGCTGCTACCCGGTCTCTAACCTAATGAAGTTCCTGTTAAAGATAGAACTAGAATCTGTACTCCTTACAAAGACTACAGAACAGACAAAAGCAAAGGCAAGGTGTTATAAAGAATTTGGGTAGTTTTTGTCCTGAGTTCCTGGAAGGAAGCCTCTGAATCCTTGGAATTTCCATAGTAATAGGAGTGTCTTTGTTATTCTTAGTGGACCCTGATAGTTTATGCTAACAAGATCATTCAAGATGAACCCTCTGTAGTTTAAGCTAATGACAGCACTCAGGATGGGGGACAGCCACACCTGAAACACCACCATTTGACTAGGTGGTTGAGGCTTTGAACCGTAGTGATATCAGCCCGATCTCTGGGGAAGACTAGAGATTGAATTCAACCTTTTGGCTAGTAATTCAGTGAATTGTGCCTGCATAATGAAGCCCCAATAAAACTCCAGACACAGAAGTTCTAATGAGCTTTCCTGGTTGGCAGTACTGTGCCTGTATTGTTACACACTGATGAGTCTGACTCCAGGGTAGGAGGAAACCTCATGCTATGCATCTCTTCTGCTGGTTCTGATTATTATCCTCCTTGCTGTAATAAAATGGTAGTATAGCACTTCCTGAGTTCTGTGAGTCATTCTAGCAAATTATTCCAAAGTGGTGGGCACCCCCAAATTTGTACTGATTGGTCATAAATGAGCATAGCTTGGGAACCCCCACGTCTGTGGCTGATGTCTGAAGTAGGGAAATCTTGTGGAGGACCGTGCCCTTAACCTGTAAAGTTTGGCCTAAGTCTGGGTAGTTAGTGTCAGAAGTCATTGCTCAAAGCTATGTGGAAACTCCTATATTCATCTCAACTTGGCTAAAAATTATTTTCAGGATTCAGAACCCACCATCACACGGCTTTCATGAGCAACATTATTCTCAGGGCTGTTGCTTCTGTGTCCGTGCTTCATTATCCCACTTAAGCAGGTGATCTTAATTTAACCCAACAGACCCAGGGCCCATTCAGGATAATGAGGAACCACCACAGCTGCCTCAAGATCCCCACGGGGTGGGGGGGGGAAATCTCTGCTCATTGGCTCTATGAGTTTTCCTCCCTTACACTTTTATTCTTTTTGCACCTCCACTGTGAAACAATCTAAGATTTTGTTGCTCATTAAAATAAAAAGGGAATCTTTTGCACTGTTCTTCAGATCTCTAACTGGCTACAAGTCTGGACACAGGCTTTAAGAACACTAAGTATATTTATTAGATGAGAAAATGCAGAGAATAGATCAGTGATTTAAGATAAGATTTGAATTAGGCTTAGGAAAGGGGATAGAATCTCAGAATTATAGGATTAATGTCACTCTTATAAAGAACTAAGTAGCAAATTTGGAAGCTATAAAAGTCCTCAAAGATTATCTAGTTCAAGACCTTCATTTTGGTTGTTAGCTAGACTCACTGTGGTGATCATTTCGCAATATATACAAATATCGAATCATTATGTTGTACACCTAAAGCTCATATAATATAACATTATATGTTAATTATATCTCAATTTTTTAAAAATTTATTTTGCAGGTGAGGAAACTAAGTCCCAAAAAGGTCAGTGAAATGTCTTCCCCTAAATTACAAAGGAACCTGAAGACAGTATTTTCTTGGAGTGTATTTTATTTTTAGATGTCAAACTTGCAAAAATTCTTTTTTCCAAGGCAGAAAATTCAAACCATCAACGTGATATCTTATTCTCATCATTTGAAAATGTCACTGGTAATAGAATGATCTCATGATTATATCATGACAAGGTGGGAATCTTCCAGGTTTTTGGAAAGAAGGGTCTCAGTTTTTATTTCCATGGAAGCTATTCTCTTTCTAGGAGAGTAAGGGAGTGAAAAATCAGGTATCCTAGATCCTCCTTCTAGAGCTACAGAGAGTTTCTATGCCTCTTTTCTGAATTGTTCCCAGTTCTTCAGTTATAAAATTGGATGACATAAAACATGGCTCGTTTTCATAGTAGATGTATTTCTGATAGTGCTTCAGTCATATTCTTAATCCAGCAAGGGACTTTGCAATTTAAAAAAATCCTAATGTGACTTCTTTTATAAAACCAAAAAGAAAATTTTCTGTAATGTAAATAACCTACCCACAATTTTTCTGTTTTATAAATTCTGATTTCTGTATGTAGAAGGTTTTTTTAATGAGGCTCCCCTGTATCTTAATATTATTCTTCACTTATTCTGAGATGACATGAGAAAAAGGTAGATGAGTGAGGCAAAGTGCTTGGATATCCTCACAAAAAGCCACCTGATTCAGGCAGAGCAGGCAAAAACACAAAGGCTTTACTTCCTTTATCCTGAACTAGCAAAGCTGTTTTTCAAGATCCAATCAGAATGTACAGCAGCAAATAGCTTGCAAATGTTTAATACATGATCAAGTGCACCTCACAGTTTCACCCAAACATCTAATGTATTATTCCAGTAGGCTGTGAGAGGCAAGCATCAATCAGCATTCAGGCTACCTCATCCTTTCCCAAGGTGAAAGAACTAAAACAACTGTATTATCTGTATGACTATCACTTCTGTTTTATTTGGAGCTGCATTCCACTCTGACCATCAGAGAAGCAATGACATAGTTTTACTGCTGCTCTTATTAAATATTATTACTGTGGTGCAAGCTTGACGGTCGAGAGAGGAGAAAAAGGAGGCAGCTTCATTGCCCAAAGGAGATCCAGTAATCAGATGGTCTGCAGCCTGAAGAGGACATCAATCTTCTGAATCCAATTCTGACTACACACTTTAGCAAGTTACTGTATGGTCTCAGTATAAAATGTTGACAGTACTAAGGCAATTGCTAACCTAAAAAGTATGTGTTTAAGAAAGAGAACAAAAGGAAGGGCTATAGAAATTGAGAACAGTGTTAAGAATACTAACTGATATTTTTAAAAAGCAGTGCTGAAAATATATTGGACTCACCATCAGATTTTTTTCTCCCATTTTTTCTCCCATTATAGTCCTTTGTCTTCTTTGTCTTTTTTTTTTTTTTTTTTTTTTTTTTTTTTCTTTGATGGCAGTATAGCATCCAACCTGCCCCCTTCCTGGTTTTGAGGTATACCTACCTCCTACCTCCTTGAGCATTCTCTTAGAGGTTTCCCAGAAGCTCCCACCCCTTGGTAGGCAATGCCAGCACACAATCAAGGCTCAGCCTATCAGATGTTCTCAACTATCTGAATTCTGAGCAAGTGAAGCAAAGATAAAGGGTTGGTTAAATGTCCTCATGGCAGCAACATGACCGCAACAATGACGTGGCCAGCTTCCCTTGCAACTCGACTCTCTAGTTCATGTTCATTTTCCAGACATGATCTCCCAACCTCCACTATGCTTTCCATATGTCCCTTCTTTGCTTTAGAGTCAGAGTTGATCTCTGTTAATTGCAACCCAAAACATCATAACCAGTATCCATCATTATGGGATTTCCATGAATGTGAGAGTGGGGCCAGAATGGGGAGACAACCCAAGGGAAAAAAGTATGCTTTCCAAAAAGCTCATTATTATTCTAGGTTCCTATTTTATGTTTTTTAATAATATGAGAAACACATACAGAAAATGAATACTCTTTCTCTCATATGTTTATTATTGCTACACTATGTATGAGGTGCTTTTGTACTGTTACCCATCTCTCTGGTTAGGTGAATTCCCAAGAGTAACTAGGGAAGTGAAATGATTGATAACATGGTAGAGTTCTTTCAATAATCCTGTCCCTGCAAATGTGCTCAAGAGATACCCCTTAGGACTGAAGTAGAAACACAGTAAGAAATCCAACAAGGGATGCAAAGTTCTGAAACTGAAAGAAAAGTAGGTTTTTTACCTTGACAGGAAGCTGAACTGGAGTGAAGACATTTTCAGGAAGGATCCTTCAACCATAGAGATCCAGAAACTTAAGAGAAAACAAGCCCAGCCACTCTTTGCCCTAACCCCCAAAGAGTAAAGAAGTTTAAGTGTCGCTGAAAACTGCAAATGGAGGATATATGGACGAGAGAAGGTGAGATCAAAGCACCAGATAGCCTATACTCCAGGAAGAGATTGTGTAACCACAGAGAGAATAGCCTTCTGCATTCAGGAAAGACTTGCCTGAGTGACTATACAGATGAAGGAGAGCCTAACCCCAAAGGGGATAACAATAGGGCTTATATGCAGAATTAAAGGCTCAGAAGTAAGTCTCGGCAATGCCAACAAGAAACTGTCAGTCCAGCTTGCTTTAGATAATCAATCTGTGCTCTGAAAATGCATCTCCATCTATGTTGCATATATTTTTGGTTGCATGTATATTATTTGGGTGTTGGTGTTGATTGTTTTTCCCTTTTTTTCCTTCTAAATATTCCACTTGTCTTTGCTGAGTTAAGAGGAAAGGATCTGGGAGAACTACCATACTCAACTTGACCTTGGAATAAAGGCACACTAAGAACTCTGATCATCACTAATTGCTGACTCTCCAAGCCAGAGAGAAAACACACGTGCACACACACACACACACACACACATATGCACACATGCAAACCAGAAGGTCTGGGACCAGATCAATACTCACTGAAGCCAAATTGGCACATGAAAATTGAGCTCACAGAAAGCTTGAGTCATTACCACCAGTCCCTAGGAAGTATACAAAAATGAAGTGTCAATGGGTCATTAAGAACACATCTTCGTGGTGTGCATCTACAAGGACATCTGAAGGGGTTCAACTCTGCAAGACTATAAAGTCCCCAGCTGGGTACTCCTTAATTAGGAGTACTCTAATTAAGAACCTAGGCCCTGGAGTCAGCCAGACCTGAGTATGCCACCCAGCTGGGTGACCTCAGCAAGTCACTTAAACGTGGTAAACTAAGGATAATAACATATACTTTGTAGGACTATTTTGAGATTAAATGAGATATATGTGTTATAGACTGCACATTTGTGTCTCAAAAAAATTCATGTCAAAACCCTAATCCTCAATGTGGTGGTATTAGTAGATGGGGCCTTTGGGAGGTAATTAGGTTTAGAAGAGGTCATGAAAGTAGAGCTCCCATGATGAGATTAGTGTTCTTATAAGAAAAGAAAGAGGGACTTCCCTGGTGGCGCGATGGTTAAGAATTGGCCTGCCAATGCAGGAGACACAGGTTCAATCCCTGGTCCAGGAATATGCCACATGCCGCGGAGCAACTAAGCCCATAAGCCACAACTACTAAGCCTGTGTGCCACAACTACTGAAGCCCGCACGCCTAGAGCCTGTGCTCTGCAACAAGAAAAGTCACCGCAATGAAGAGCAGCCTCCGCTCACCACAAATAGAGAAAGCCAGTGTGCAGCAATGAAGACCCAAAGCAGCCAAAAATAAAAAGATAAATAAATAAATAGATAGATAGATAGATAAAAGACTAGAACTCAGTCTCTCCACCACATGAGGATGTAATGAGAAGATAGCTATTTGAAAACCAGGAAGAGAGCCCTTACCAGACACTGAATCTGCTGGTACCCTGATCTTGGACCTCCCACCTTCCAGAACTGTGAAAAATAAATTTCCATTGTTTAAGCCACCCAATCTATGGTATCTGATTATAGCAGCCTGAACTAAGTATATAAAGCTTTTTGCACAGTGCCTTATCATAAAAATAAGAAAAATATATAAATAAGAATATAGGTAAATAAAAATAAATGAAGCCACTGACTAAGTGAGTCTGGCTTTCAATCAGGCTCAGAAAAGGTTTCATTTACACCACTAATCTAATTCCAGAAAAACAGCTGGAAAGATGAACTAGGATGGACACACTTTTTGAATATACTTATCTGCGGTTTTTATTGGAAGAATCGGAAGCAGCAGTTGCCACCATCCCCACGACAAGCCAGGGAGTTGACAAGTTCTGTGGATGCTCTGTCATGGGAACAGTGACTCTCCAGCCAGCTTCATGTGGGAAATCAGGAGGACAGATTTTCTTAGGTGATTTTCTCATTCATTGTGATTGTTGCTTGGCTAGAAAGAGTACATAAGCTGTTTGTCTCAAGTGAACGCTCCAGTAGGTAAAACACCAAAAGGGGTTTTGGGAAACATAACAAAATAAGAATTGCCATACTGGCTTAAACCAACTGTCTGACAATAGCACCAAGAGGTATTTTGTAGGAAAGAGTGGTAATTTCCTCCATAATCATGATCTCACAAGCTTAGCAGCAACTCCTAAATGTCCTTAAATCCCTATTAAGGCTCTATCATCCACAACTTTACTTAAACCCTACTTGAGTTTTATACTAGCATTTTAAGCTAATACCGTGCATGGGGCAATGACTTTCTTTATTTAACTGACTTTTATTCCTGTTTTATTCCTCTTGATTGCAACCTTGATTCACTATATAACCTGAAGCAAGTCCCCAAGCTGATTCTGTCTTAATATCTCTATCTATAAAATGGAAAAGTAACAGTGGCTCCTTGGCGAGGTCACAAATAAAACGAAGAGATTCCTGGAGCTACATTTTTCTCTGCTCTGAGCTCTGCAAAGGAAGAAGGGGGCTTCAAAACAGACACTTGAGTTCCATTTTCTGTGCTAATTCATATTAATCCCACAAGACTCAAATAATGGAATAATGGAAGAGAGAAATAAAAGAGGGAAGGGAACTAGGGAATATCTTGGGTTCAGGTTGAAGTGTACATCATTGAACCAAGAAAAATGTGTGCCCATCCATAGCTGAAAGGTATTAGGGCTAGATTACTCACCTGAATTATAATACTGCAGAATATATGTGACTACTACCAGATGGTCGCTTATAAATAAAAATGTTTGGTGAGAGTAAGGATAAAAATGGAATTTTTTTTTTCCTTTTGAGCTAGAGAAAATCCAAAGACAAGTAATGCTGGATTATCAAAGCAGGGAAAATCAATAACAGGCTATGTGTATACACCTAAATCACCCAGACCACATTGGAATTTGACAAGAAATTTTTATTATCATATATCAAATTGGTTCTAGACATGAGTTACTTTAATCACCCTTTTATGTCATGTAGGAGAAATAATTAGGAGATTCAGTATTTTCTATTCAGGAGGAAGAACTATGGAAAAGCACAATTATAGAGAAGTTAACATGCTAAGCAGGACAGAGTGAACAATTTAATGACACAGTGGTCTCTCCCTTATTAAAGACAAAAGAAACTTTTCATAAAATAATGTAGTCACTTCCAGAAAGCCAAAATGAGTCCTGTGTGAAACATTTGTATGTAACTAAGTCATCTTAGTTTCTTTGGAATTGAATTTTGGAATTTATGGAGGAAATAATAATTAAAAGTAAATACCCTCTAAATAATTTATTACAGTCTTATGATAGTCATATTTGTTAACTAGATAAAGAGACAAAATTTTGCTGCTGGAAGAACATATAGCAAAGGTAGTTGCTCTATGTGTTATAATGCTGAAAAATGTTTTAAATTAAGTGATATTAATATAAGTGCAAATAGAATTCTTTGGGGCCGCTTCCTCTTACAAAGAGGTTTTAAATATTAAATGAAAGCAAATGCAAACTACCTTATTAGTTCGTCCATCTTAAAGATGAAAGTTGAATGACCTTGTGTCAAGGGAATGCAATATAGATTAATTAGCTAATTAGGTCTTTGTTGTATCCAGTGCCATGGAAGGCAAAGAGTACCTGAGGTCCTGGCTCAAGCCAACCATTTTATCTGAAACAGCAAGGCGTTCAAATCAGCACAAGGGACTGTCACCAGATCAGAGCAGACAAACGAATAAACCATAATTAAAGGTGTGGTTTAGTGCCTGGAAAATCAGGGGAACTTGCTCCTTGCTAGTGTTGTGGCTTCATCAAGTCACTTGATGCCTTTGGGACTCAGGTGTCTAATGAGGAAAATGAGAGGGGTTGACCTTCAAGGAGTTTTTCAACACAAATTCTATGGCACACAATTTTAACACCTAAGAGAAACAAACAAATCACTCTCCACATGAGAGAAATGTGCCGACTTGTAGAGGATGGAATCATATCGTGTACCATACTTTGTGAGTCCAAGCCAAGGTCAACTGACCAGAAGTCCTCCCACCACTGAACTGCCTTCCACTTGCAGCCACCAGCAGACCCAGGAAGCCCAGGAAAATCCTTACAGGCTGAGAACCTAGTGACAAATTCCCTAGATCTCTGGCAAGGTAGATCTCAAGGTAGTACCTCCGCATCAATTTCTTCTTGACCTCTGTGACTCCCTTTCCAATTTGTTCCTGCAGATAACAGTTGCCCCTTTGGTTTAGAACACTCATAATGCCTCCTCCGTTCTTCACTCACACAAATGACATGTTAGGTTACTTTCATTCTTCCTCTCATTGTTTATTCATTCATTCACTGGTCTAGCACTTATTGAGTACCTACTATGGGCAGCTGTCTTTACCAGGTCTTGATCGCCTTTGACTAGAATGCTGTGTATGTAAAGCCAGTGTGTTGGTTTGCTGGGGCCAGCAACTGTCTTCTCTGGAGTTAAACTACCTGAGTTCAGATCCCAGCTCTCCCACTTACTGTGTTATCTTGGACAAGTGCTTCAACTTCCCTGTGTCTCAGGTGCTCTCATTTGTTCTTATTTGTGATTAATAGCAGGAACTACCTCATAAAGTTTTGTGGAGGGCTAAGTCAGTCTATATTTAGTGCCTCAAAAAGCACTTGATAAAATCTGATAAGCGCTTAATATAGTGTAGTTCTTATTATTATCTGCAAACTATCTGAATCAGTCTGAGATCAGCAGCCCTCTGGCTGAGCTGCTGATGACATTTGACACAGTGCATTCTATTTAAAACATGATATTTCATGGCTGTGGAGTTGTTTGTCCACTTCAAAGGGCCATTGGGAATGGATTTGAGGAGCATTTGTCACTGACAAGGATTAGTGAAGCAAGCAGGGTTGCTACCTCAGAGAGCTCAGGGCAATGACAGCCACTTTGTCCAAGCCTGAACAGTAGCAAAAGGATGACAACAGCCCCAAAAAATGAACCAGACAAGGAAGTATTGGCAGGCAAAGCCAGGATGACCTGAGGATTTTCTCTAGCCACCCCTTTTTGGAGGTACGGAAGTCTGTGTTGCATATTTATCATGATGGAAGCATTTGCCATGCCTGGATGTTGATGACAGTGGTAGTGATAGTGATAGTAATAATTATTGTAGTAATAGTAGTATTTGAAATAATAGTGATGGTAGCAGGGGTATTCAATGGTAATAGAAATAAAAGTAACTGTGATAGTGGTAGTAATAGTAGCAATGGTGTAGTAATCACAGTGACGGTAGTAGCAATGGGGTCGTAGTCATTGTAACAGTGGTGATAACCATGGCAGTATTGGTAGCAGCAGGAGTGAGTGCCATAGAGTAACAGCTACATTTTTACAGGACTATTCAAAGCACTTTACATTTATTAATTCAATTCACACAACTACCCTATGAAGTAGGGATTATTATGTGTCCATTTTACAATAGCACCTATAACATTTTGAAGTATTCAGTTCTAACTGATACCAAACTTGATTACGCTAGTTCCAGCAGGATCTCAGTAAGACTGTGGTCCCTTTAACTCAACTCCTCCTGACCCTACGCACTGAAACCCCCTCGCCACTTACATAAGCTGAAGTCCCAGGACTTCGGCACCCTTGTAGTTGCTTCTAGTAGAAAAGACATTCACTATGCAATGCGAAATTGCTTGCTTGCTTTCAATAGAGGTGTCTCTTGGCAAAAAAGAGTGGGGGAAAGTTGTTGCCCTCTGATGGTGGGTACTTTATAAAGTGGTTGGATAGAGTGCCAGAAGGACAAGAAGGAAAGGAGAAGTTGTCCCTCACCTCCTCTTGGGGAAGCAGAGTCATCACACCTCCTCGGAGCCACAGAGAGCCCTGTCCTTGGGTATCTGTCACAGCCTGCCTTCACACAGGACTCGTTCTTTCCCTTCAGTGAGTTAAGGAGTCTCTAGAAAAGCTAGTTCAAGTAGTGGTTAAGAGTCAGCTATACTGGTGTGCAAATGCCAACTCCCTCACCACCTGAATGTCTCTCTCAGACTCAGTTTCCTCCTCTGTAAAATGAGCATAATTATTACCACATAGAGCTGTTGTAAGATATGAGACAGAAGGCAGGCACATCAAGAGGCCGACGCAGCACTCGGCACATATTAAGCCTCAGTAACTATTACTCATTACTATTACTGTGTACTGCCATTATTCGTTTCCTTCAAACCATTAAATTCGTTGTCATGAATAAATACCCAAGTAATCCTCGCCCCCCCTCCCAAAATCTTATTTAATTGTGCTACCCAAATAACACAGAAAATACAATTTTAGGTTTGTAGTGTCAGAGAATCACCCAGATCTCCACTGCTCAAAGAGGCTGTATTGGTCTCCTATTGCTATAATGACCACAAACGTAATGGCTTAGAAAAACACAAAGTTATCATCTTTCTGTTCTAGAAGTCAGAAGACTAAAATGGGTTGTCAGGAGGCTCTAGAGGTAAATGTGTTTCTTGCCCTTTCCAGCTTCTAGAGGCTGCCCACATTCCTTGACTCACGGCCTCGCATCACTCCAGTCTCTGCTTCCATCTCCTTCCTGGCTCTCCTACCTTCCTCTCTCCCTTACAAAGACCTTTGAGATGACATTGGGCCCACCCAGATAATTCAGGATAATCTCCCCAACTCAAGATCCTTAACTTAATCACAAAGCCCCCTTTGCCATACAAGTTAACATACACACAGGTTCCAGGGATTAGGATTTGGACACCTTTGAAGGACCATTATTCTACTTACCACAGATGCCACGAAGGACTAACCATAGAAAACACTGAGTTGTCTCTGCAGAGTTCCCCACTCCTTAGTCAAGGTTTATACATTCATTTCTGATCCTCTATCATGCCCTGATCCTCAATATGTTACCCAACTTCTCTGAGGGTTAATTTCTACATATGCCAAACAGGAATGGTCACACTGTATGTTATCAAGTTATTTGGGGAATAACAAATGTACTTGGGTTGTAAAATGTTTAGCAAATTTTAGAATAAAATGCTGCATAAAATGAACGAATAATAATTTAAATGCCTCACAAGTCAATTAATAGACTCAAACTGCTTTGAGATCTTTGGATAAAAGGCATTCTTCTGATGCCAAGTATATGTTGGTGCTTTGCCTTTGTCCTTACTTTCAGCCATATATCAAAAGCATACTTAAGTTCATTTCTTCTCTTTCAGATAAACTATCTAATTTTCTACCCCTGTGGTTTTTCTTAATATCTCCCTCCCCCCAAGCCTTCTAGTGGGAGAAGTGTAGGTCAATTTCTTCACTGGGTGTTCTATGGCTGGATGGATATGACCTCTTTGACTAGTCATTTTCTCTCCCTCTGTTCTTTTGCTACCTCTGACGTGGTATTTTGCTGTGTAGTTGTGAGTTTGCCACCTTTCTCTTGAGCCTCATCAAGGGCTGCTCTGGCCTGATACATAGATTTCTTTCTAGTTTCACAGTCTCCAGGGGAAATGGAGTCGATATGGTTGTTCACCTGCTGAGTTAAGAGTTTGCCCTCAACACATGCCATATTATTTTATTCTAGTTACAGGGAGCATGCAGTGATTGTATTTCCATGTACTCCCACATGAAAATGGAGAGGAAGCCACTGTGTGGGCTTCAGAATCCCTTATGCATTGCCTTTGCTGCCTGCAGGTGGGCAGAGATATATACCTACTATACTCAGGAAAGAAGGTACAGATGACTCCACCTTTTGAAGTTGACCTTCCCCAGAAGCCAAGACCTGCAGAAAAGCAAACCTCTATTTGCTTTTTAAAAAGCAACCCAAAAGTTGCATCACATTTTTTCACATGTCTAAAGAGACATGACTGCATTTAGAATAATGTGATGCTCCCCTTCATCTCCTTCCCAGGAAAAACAGTTATGTAGATTTATCAGTCACCACTTAGATAGTTCAGACAGGGGGAATTTAGTACAAAAAAAAAAAGTGACAACAGTAGTAGAAATGCTGGCTAAGGGGAAGGCGGCATTACCTAGAGACTGGCAACTGCAGGAAGTCGTCAGTCCTCCCATAGCTGGAGGAGTGAAGGGGAGAATGCGATGTTACCCAGAGTCCACTGGCACATACTCCCTGCTGAGGTTGCAACTGATGGCTCTGCCATTATATTAGTTCTCTATTGCTATTGTGTAGCAAGTTACCTCAAAACGTAATGGCTTGAAACAACACACATTTACTACCTCACAGTTTCTGTGGGTCAGGAATCTGGCATGGCTTAACTGAGTCCTTTCTCTGCTCCAGGGTCTCTTCAGGAAGCTGTCAAGGTGTCAGTTAGGCTATACTCACCTGAAGGCTCAAATGGGGAAGGATACACATTCAGGCTCATGTGGATGTTGGCAGGATGCAGTTCCTTGTAGGCTGGTGGACCTCAGTTCCTTTCTGGCTGTTGGCCAGAGTTCACCCTCAGTTCCTTGCCATGAGGGTCTCATGAAGAGGGTGCCTTGCTTCATCAAAGCATGCAAGCTGAGGGAATTCCCTGGTGGTCCAGTGGTTAGGAATCCACGCTTCCACTAAAGGGGGCACAGGTTCAATGCCTGGTCATCGGGGAACTAAAATTCCTCATGCTGTGTGGTGTGGCCAAAAAAAACCACAAAAAATCATGCAAGCTGAGAAGGCAACAGAGAGAGTCTTCTAGCAAGACAGTAGTCAAAATCTTTTGTAACAAATCACAGAAGTGGTATCCCTCAACAATGCAATACTTTGTCAGCAGCAAGTTACTTTAGAGGAGAAGATTATACAAGGCCATGAATATCAAGAAGCAAGGATCATCGAAGGCCATTTTGGAGGCTATTGTTCCCGGCTGCTTAGGAGGAACCCAGGAGCCCCAGCTCCTACTGATGGTGCTGGAACCACCCCCCAATGCTATTGGAGCTCCAGTCACCCATGCCACCATCCTCTGCTACCACCTTCACAGCCAAATGAATGGTCTTCCGTTCCTACCACTTCCCGATCTCCCACCAGTGCTTCCATTGACAAACCCTGCCTAGAGTCCAGCTACCAAGGGAGTCTGGAAAAGTTTCCAGCAGCTTGCAACTCAGAGGAGAGGAAATAAGGTTGGGAAGAGGACCAACAACAGACAATAGCTGGCACAATAGGAAAAGGTTGGTTCCAGTCATGTCTTGCCTCCTTTGTCTTTTCCCTGTCCTCAAAGCTTAGCTATCCTATGTTCCCTGTCCTTGTCTCCTCAGAACTCTCATTTTTGCCACGTAGCACTGGATGATAGTGGGAAGTTTTTAAGGTGATTCAATTCAACAAAGTCTATTATAGAGATGCTATGTTTCAAGCATGCTAGGGGCTAGAGATGCAAAGACAAAAAAGAAATAGTTCCTGCCCTTGAAGAGTATGCAGTTATGCCAGGGACACAGATGTCTATAAAACAAAGTGATAAGTGCTACACTACAGGTACATTCTGACAGATTGATTGACAGACCATACAGATCTGTCCTCGACTGGCTGCAAGTTATCTGCACTCTTGGTTCTTGCTGGGGAAAAAAAAATGCAACCTTGAACTCTCAGTCATAAAATCCTTATCAAATATATTTACAATAAATAATTTATGGAGGTTTACCTAAAAGACAAACAGCCCATCTATTACTTCAGATATCCTAAAATTTACTATTTATGTACATAGAAGCATAATTCAGTTTGAAAAAAAATCTGTGAAGAACTAAAACAACATGAGCCACAGCCTTGTTTTCACACCTCAATAGAACTGCTTTTGCTTGGCTGTACTTTGATGTCTCATCGTCTGCCTAGAATGAACAACATTTTTAAACTGCTGAATGGAATAAAATATGCACCCAGTGTAGGAATGTTGAGATTGTCCTCCCCTATATCACACTGTGCTCATTTTCTAAGGACCCCATGGGGGAGTTCTTGTTAGATCTCAGATTCAGGAAGAGTTTTTTCAGAACTTCTCATCTGTTTTTGTCTTACAGATGCAGCAAAATCTTATAATTCATTGTGTTTCCATTTTTGCTTTAGCTGCCAGAAGCTTAGGTCCAAATCTGTAGTCCTCTCGGGCAACTGTACCAGAGTGGGTGGCAAGTATTTATTTTGCTGCTTTTGCTTACCCTTGACCCCAAATTCTCCTTTATCCTTTTGTAGGTATGTTGGTAAGCTATCTCAAATTATCTGCAGACCAAGGAGGTTTATGTTAATTACAAATGAATTGTACAGGTTTATGTATGGTGCTATTTATACTTAGGAAGAAGGATCAAGAAAACCATAGAAAGAAGTGATAATTGATCTGAGCCTTGGAAAATTATGACAGTTATCCAGTCTGAGAAGATCTTTCTAGGCCAAGAGAAAAGCCTTCCAGGCATAAAGATGCACATAGGTTTATAAGACCAGATATAAGGGAAGGGAGGATATAACACTTACATGTTTATTTTCCTAGGAATGCATTATCCCTCCCAGTTAGAAGAGCACTTAGCCTATTAAAAGGCACCTTTAAACTCATGAGCCCTTAAGGAATGACTCTACTGATAGTAGTTTCTATCAGGAGAAAAAAAGTATTTTTGATCAAGTAAGCATTATTTTTGTTTATTCAAATTGTGAGGACTTCCCATGCTGTCCACAGGTTGGCTAACCTAGATACTGTCACAGGTCTCTCCCAGCATGGGCATAGTCATGGTAAAACCAGAGAGCCTATCCCCCAAAGCCTAGATCACAGTTTTCTGCTCCTGCAAAGTCATCTCCCAGCCCACCTAAGCCTATAGTAAGGGCAAACACGGAGCAGGGGATGGGGGGAGATGCTGCTGTATTGTTTGGTACCCACAAAACTTTGAGCAAGTTACTTCCCTAGTCCTCATTTTCTCCTTACAATTTGGGTGTCTGAGATCCAGTGTTTTTAGCTGATCCCATTATTCTATAATTACACTGCCTATCTTGACAATCTGTGACATTCAATGATTTTCCCAATCTATAAACCATCTATATACCTCACCATAGACTCCCAGTAGCTAGAGATGACTTTAAAAATGAGTCATTCACCATGCTTCAGGCAGGAAATTAAGGCTTGTCATGTTGAGATATGAATAATTTTAGTATATTTCATTACTTTGATTTCTTTTTTTCTGGTAAATATTATAATTATTTAGGCAGCTAAACATGTCATGTTAAAATGTCAGTAAATACAGTAACAAATCAAGCTCTTAAGTGAGTCCCCACTAAGGCATCATGCAAACAGCAATTTGCTGGAATCACACTTGAAAAACATTGGGCTATTTGAATATTTGGGGTGATTTCTAGTCTGCAAAATGGCCTATTTGAGAAGAAAGAACCATCTCCCACATTAATAGAATTAATTAAGGAATTAAAGAAGGAATTAATAGAGCAATGGGTTTTTTTTTGTTGTTAGTTAAGTAAATTTCAAGGTTTTTAAGTGCTGCTTTTTATAAATACCAAAGAAGGAAAATTGGGTTAACTCTAATTGTGGTTTTTCCACTAGCTTTAGTGGAGAGATTTGGGCCAACCTGGGACCCAAAATGAGGGAACGTGTCATGTGGGAACCACACAAGATACTCAAAAGAAAATATGTCTATTATCCCCAAGAGAGGCTGGTGCTGGCCTAAACAAGCATACTGCTGAGTGCGAGCAAAGTCCTAGCCTGGAAAGGCATTTGACAGCAAAAAAGGATCCACAGGAAACTAAATGTCCTCCGTGCACAAGTAAGAAACAGTGAGGCAAAATGGCTCTCCTTGAATACGAATGAAAAGCACCTCTGCCATGAGACTCCTAGCTCTGAGATGCTCACATACACATCATTCTTATTAATCCCACCTCAGACCTAGCCCTGACTTCCCCTTCCACCACGCATTCATCCCGGCACCTCCAACCATCACCTGTGCCCACGACATTGCACTAAGTACTCAGTAAACTGTCTCCAGATGGTCTTAAGACTTTGTCTTCCTTTATAGATTTGCCTGTGCAGGTTAAGTCTTTCTAGGTTATCCGCTCTGAGATCATGCAATTTTCGCTGGGCAATTAGCTAGGTGTAGCCATTGTCTAGACTTTCCCCAGGTGTCTTAGGCTGAGAATATAAATACTTAGAACTTTTTTTTTTAAACCTACCTAAAAGGCTAAATTGCTTAACATATAAAGAGCTTTTATAGTTCATAAAAAAATCCCAACAATTTTTGGAAAAGCAAACATATGAAGAGGTATTCAACTGAAAAAGGAATGCAAGTATCTTTAAAACATGAAAGGGTGTTCGAACTCTCTCATAATGAAGGAAAAATAAGTTAGAACAATGAAACACTTTTTTTCATACCAGATAGGACAATATTAGAAATTTTATAATATATAATAAGGCAGAGGGGAAGCCAGCAGTTCCTGAACTATTGATGGAAATTGTTATAATCCCATTGTAGGGCAATTAGGTAATAACTATTGAAATTTCAAATCCATATATACTTTAACCCTTTATTTTCACATTTAAGAATTTATCCTTGGGCTTCCCTGGTGGCGCAGTAGTTGAGGGTCCGCCTGCCGTTGCAGGGGACACGGGTTCATGCCCCGGTCCGGGAAGATCCCACATGCCGCGGACCGGCTGGGCCGTGAGCCATGGCCGCTGAGCCCGCGCGTCCGGAGCCTGTGCTCCGCAATGGGAGGGGCCACAACAGAATACACCACAAATGACAACCAATATTTGGAGACCTCCAAATGTCCAAGATTCTACACAGCTATTAAAAGGGATGAGGCAGATCTCTACCAAAAGATGTCCAAAGTAGGTTGTTAAGTGAAAAAGAGGCTTGATTATGTCACAGGCAACACCCTGTTATTTGCCCCCAGTACAAAGTTAGACTACCTCTTGGGCCTAGAACTCTTTCATACAATCAAAGAATCCTGCCTTCAGGCAGCATGTCAAGGCAGTACAGGTAATATCTGGATATTTGATAAGGATTAAAGAGCAAGTAAAACTCCTCAGGCAAGTATCTGTCTCTTGCTGTCCTAAAGTTTCCATCTTATTGTGTTGAAAATATACCAAAGTCTGATTTTGCCCAGAGAGAAGAGACTGCCTAAGTTTGGCATGCCCTAGAACAATGCCTTATTTCCATAATTAAAAATAAAGATAAGCATCAGTTAAATAAAATATAAAAGCCTTTATTAATTTGTTAGTATAAATAAACAGCAAAACACTAATTACCAATAGTTTTCCAATATATTTTAGTTAAGATAGTTTAAAACAACTGACCCTCTTTCACAAAACTTCAACTCTTCTCTCATTGCATAGTAGAAGTTTTTTCCCCTGCTTTAAGAAAAAGCTTTAACTTTCCTTCACTAAAATTCAGGTATCAAACAGCTTGTCCATAGTTCCCTGGATGCCAGCTTAGGGCACCAGCTCTTGGAGTTCATTGATTTGCTGCTAGCAAATTGGAAGATTTAAGGTGTGACTTCCCTGTGTTGCTAGTTCGTGATCAGGTCTCACAGGGGTCTCTCCAAAGAATTGCTTCCTGATAATCTCAGGCAACCACACTGCGTCCACATTAATTTCCTCACTGATCTTAAATGGAAAGAATACAGAGAAAGATTATGTTTCATTCTCCCACTGAGTCTACATAAAACCTAATCACCGCCCCTTTCTGATCAGCAAGATGTTACCTTGGCAACTACTTTGTACAGCTCTTATTCCTCCCTCTTTTGAAGCTTATCATGTATGTAAAAGTTATTTTGCCTCCTAATGACTAAGAGGAGACATTAGCCAGCCTGACTGGTTCCCTGGTTCTTCCAGATAAATGTTATAAAACTGGCAGCCCAGGGGCCAAATTCAACATTACAGCATGTTTGCCCACACAAAGTTTTTTGGCTTTGTTTTTTGTTGTTGTTGTTTAGTTTTGGGTTTTTTTGTTGTTGTTGTTGTTGTTTTTAATGTAAGCCAAGATGTATAAACCAGAAAATTTGATGTGAAAATCCAAATTTCCAGTTCCCTTTGAAAACATTTAGACTTGAAAACACTGGGCCCACATTCTCAACCATCAGCTGTAGCTGAGTACAGGTTGCTTCCCTCCACTCAGCTCACTTCCCTTGATTAGACTACCTGGTAGGCATTAGGGTTGTGACCCCTGTTCTGGGATATAAGCCCTTTAAACAATGAAAATATTTAGAACTAAACGAAAGTTGTTTCTAAGAGAATGTGTTTGTCCTTCTCAAAATTCAACGGAACTTCAAACTCACCAAATGTCTTTCCAACTGCACCAGTTTTTCTAAATTTATTCTTAACTTTCAGTTACCATTTCTAACTAAAGCCAGCAATTTACGATGCTTAGAACATTTAACTAAGAAAAAACTGAGGAAACAACTCACGTCTACTGATCAGTTAGGGTGACAGTGAAGTTGATAAAGAAGGCAGTGGTCCTCAAACTTGAGCATGAATTAGAATCACCTGGAAAGCCTGTTAAAACAGATTTATGGATCTGAGTTTCTGATTCAGTATGTCTAGGATGGTGTGTGAGAATCTGCATTTCTAATAAGTCCCAGTGACGCAGATGCTCCTGGTCTAGTGACCATACTTGGAGCATCACCGAGTTCTCACTGTATCAAATATATCTCTAAATGTATAGTGGCCAAACACAATAGAAGTTTATTTGCCTTTCATAAAACGATCCAAAGCAAGTTTTCCTTCATTCAGTGATTCAGGGACCCAAGCTACGTTGAGCTTACATCTCTACTAACCACTAGGACCATATATGCAGATAGAAGGGGGAAGATATCCAGGAATCAAACCACTTTTTAAAAGCTTTGGTGTAGAAGTGTTGCACATCACTTCCACTCACATCTCATTGGTGAAAACTAATCACATGGCCATATCTAGATGCAAAGGGTGCTGGGAAATATAGTCCCTGGCAGGACAGCCACTTCCTAATTCTACAAACTGGAAGGGAGACCACACTTTTTTGTGGACATCTCCACTGCAGCAGCCATGAATATTGCTTGCTCTTCTACTGATAACCTCCTTCCCCATTACCAGAAGGCTCTTCCCCCTTCTTGTTGTCCATCCAAACCTCAACACCCTTCTGGTTATATTTCACCTCCATCAGAATTCCCAGTAAAAAAAATTCCAGTCCTTTATCTTGGTAAGTAGATAAAGTAACTTTCCCCAAAGAGTTTGTTTTTTCCTTGAGGATATTTATTATGATCATTATAAATTTAAAGAACAGTGTTCATTCTTCTCCAGTTAATCAGAAGGAAAATATAAGCTGTTTGCATTTTGAATGTTTTTGATTAAAGACTTGAGTCAAGTATCACATCAAATTATCTTCCCAAAAGGGCTTCCCTAGTGGCGCAGTGGTTGAAAGTCCGCCTGTCGATGCAGGGGACACGGGTTCGTGCCCCGGTCTGGGAAGATCCCACATGCCGCAGAGCAGCTGGGCCCGTGAGCCATGGCCGCTGATCCTGCACGTCTGGAGCCTGTGCTCCACAACGGGAGAGACCACAACAGTGAGAGGCCCGCGTAGCGCAAAAAAAAATTATCTTTCCAAAAAATAACAAATGAATAGACAAAGGAAAAAAAGCAATGAAAAGTGCCTAAAACAATTAATATTGCAACACTGTAACCTAACTATACTCCTTGTGGTGAACTAATAATTTCTGAAGTCATCTCTACTCCTGGAATCTAGAGTGAGTTAGAGAGGTGACCTGTGAGCTTCTAAAATCAATTAAAACTAAATAAAAACTGTGAAAATAAAATTAAGAGTGGCTCATTTACCACTGCAAGTAGCATAAAATTGAACCTAAACTAACTTAAGCAAAAAGAAAATTTATTGTTTCCCTTAGGATGAAAAGTCCAGAAGCATACTTAGCTTCAGTCACGATTGAATCCTGAGCTCAACCAATACCATCAGGACTGTTTCTCTCCATCTCTCAGCTTCACGTTGGAACGGAATGGCAGCAATGGTTGCAACCCTCATACCCTCTTTAGGTCCAGCAGATAAGATCATGAGTTCCTCAACAAGGAAAACATAGCTGTGGCTCATTGGATCTGATTGGGTCATATGTTCACCCTTAAACTAATCATTGTAGCCAGGGGGAACTAATTGTGGGTCTCATGTATGGAATCAGTTTCACTTAATCCAAACTATGGGTTGGAGAAGGGGGCTCTAGAGAGGGGAATTGGGGTATAGATACGATTGGAGGAGGCTCAATGCCCCACGCTTGGAACAAGTTGAAGGACCCGGGAGCCAGGTAGACAGATACAAAAATGTCACGTTTACCACATGTCTTTAGGTCTGTTAACCGAGGGGGCTTACTAACTCCTGAATTAGATGGACCTGCCCCACCACAGACATGCAGTCTCCCACTGAGGCCTGCCCCTGTCAGCTTTATGGCATAGAGAAGCAGAGAACACTCTGCAAACTGTGGATGATGAAGAAAAATAGAGAAAAAGGGGCTGAGTTTAATCTGTTTGGTCACTGCACCAAAATTCACCAATCAGGCAAGTCACTCTTCCTCCCTTGGGGCAAAGGGAGAAGCGGGGTACAGGGGGTAGAGAAGCTTGGATTGTTACTATGAAGAAGTCGCTACACAACCATGGAGGAATGGGGAGTAAATGTCTCCTCCCAATATTTAACAAGAGAGTGAATGGATGGTGATAGCAACAAGAGATGTCCACTACCAAAAGAAACGTTTACTCTTAAATATGGAGAGGAAAATATATGCATCCAAATGGTTAGATTCCTTAACCATTTTAGTTATGAAAGAATATTAATCCCACCTGCTATGGAGGCACCATAATACCCTTTGGATACTGTTCTTCACAATTGTTATCTCTTATCTGATTTAGTGCTTTTCTGTAGATGAAAAATAATCAAGTATAGATGTGGACTTTATGTTGATGCCCTGGGACAAAGCAGGAATGAGTAACCAGAAGAATATGGTTGCAAGCTTAGGAAAGTGATTCAAACAAGACCAGTATGAGATTCATATTAATCTGGACCTGATTCTAGAATATAAATTCCATGGGAACAGGCTCCTTGTCTGCCCTGCTCACCACTGTATCTTTTCCTAATGACTAGAATGGGGTTTCTGGCAATTAGTAGGTGCTCAATAAACATTTTTAGAATGGGTGAATTGGCAGGGGGGATGAACTGGGGGATGACTGTGTTTTGAATAGGAGGAAAATAGAATCTTGTTTGGGATTATAGTGGCCACAAAAGAGCACCGTCAATTTGGATCTAACATTGTACCTAACTAAAAGGATCCTACTTCATGCTACCTAAGAAGTATTGAGCTGAACTAGAACAGTTCAAGAATTATGGGAACCAAAAAACATCTGAAATGATATGATATCTTAGAGCTAATCCTAATATATTAATTCCAGCCGTGGCTGCACATTTGAATCACCTGGGGAACTCTTTAAAAATTCTAACACCCAGACCCCACTTCCAGAGATTCTGATCCAGGCATCCATAATTTGAAATATTTCTCAAATGACTCCGACATGCAGCCAGGGCTGAGAACCACTGTCCTATTACAACCTCATCATCTTACTGAGGAGGCTGAGCTTAAAAGGTAAACGATTCAGAATGTAACTTGATTATCAATGTCAATATTTAGATATATTTTAAAATCGTAAGTCATGAAGAGGAGATCACCAGTCCTTAATGTCAATCCTAGTCCATTCCTGAAATGAATAGGTCTGAATCTCTCAAAATATTACCAGAACCAACCATTTTTATAGGTAGAAAAGGACCTTCATTCCAGCCCAGTCCTCTGTCCTAGAAGCCCTGGGGAGCCATTGAAAAATTTTGCAAAAGTGCGAGTCATGATGAAAAGGTGGTTTCCAGAGATGGACCTGGCTAGGGTGGAAGGATGGGTTAGAAGGAACAAATATAAAGAAAGGGAGGTCATGCAATTATCCAGGAATGAGCCCTTGATCGTCTAACATGAGATGGAGATGGTGAACATGAGCAATACTATGAAAAGCTATCAACAGGGCTACAGCACTAATGGCCTAGGAAAATCAAGGGTGAGCTGGAGCCCAAAGCAACTACAAGTTCAAGCTGTTGACTTAGTCCAGCTTTGCATCCTAAATGGCTGCCAGTAATCACCAAAAGCCCCTTTGAAGGAAGGGAATAAGGGAAGAGAGTGCAAAACCCTGGTGGGGCCCAAATCTAATTCATTTTGTCTCCCTAGGGTGCCAAACACACTGCTGTTTTGTGAACAGAACCAAGGAAAGAGAGGACAGTGATGGTTATCTCAGGAGAAGGCACTTCCTGGTTACCTGGGTGACCTTCAAAGTCCCCCAGGACACTAAGGCCATCGGGGAGAGGGGGTAGAGGAGTGACATTTCTATTTGGCAGACTCTAACCTGATTCATCAGTAGGTTTTAAAAACTAAGCATGCTTGGGCTTCCCTGGTGGCACAGTGGTTGAGAGTCCGCCTGCCGATGCAGGGGACGCGGGTTTGTGCCCCGGTCCGGGAAGATCCCACATGCTGTGGAGCGGCTGGGCCCGTGAGCCATGGCCGCTGAGCCTGCACGTCCGGAGCCTGTGCTCCGCAGCGGGAGAGGCCAGAACAGTGAGAGGCCCGCGTACCGCAAAAAGAAAGAAAAATTAAAAAAAAAAAAAAGAAAAAACTAAGCATGCTTGATGAGTAAACCTTATCCAGCTCTGAAAAGACTCCCTCAAAAATATTTTGCAAACCATCACCCAACCAGTGAAAATTTTGTTTTCAAAATTTCTCTTATGCAACCTGATGGTCCCTCCCACCCCTGAGGGGCTGTGGAGTGGAGTGTGCTGCCTGCACTTATAGACGGGCCTGTGTAGCACCTCTCTTTTGCAGGGCCAGAAATCACTCCAAAGGGAAATAATCCCGCTGGAGGAACCTGTTAAGTGCCCCTTCCAACAGCACTGCAGGGGCAGGTGTCCAAGCAATTGGCCTCAAGCCGGTGCTGGTAGCACTGGTGGCTGAGAAGCAGCAATGCAATTCCCAGCAGGCCCCTACCCCACCCCCCCCCGCCCCAGATGTTGCCAGGGCCCCCTTAAAGCCTCCAGTAATGGGTCTTTCGAAACTTCCCTGAGGAGAGCATGCCATCGGCTCATAGACATCGCTGTCAGGAAGATTTTTATGGTACGCAGCTTACATTTTCTTTTCCGCAGTTTCAGCTCGTTGCTCCTAATTACCTCCCCTTGGACTGCCCAGCATGCAGGATCACAGCCTGGCCTGCCTCGGCACCTCTCCACCAGAGTGGTTCTTCATTCAGAATGGCTCACTTAGAATGCAGCCCCACGCAACCCAGCTCCAGCTCAGGGACAGGTCTCAGGAGCTGGCCCACTTTCCCACGACCCTCGGCCTTGCTAGGGGCCTCCTAGTGACTAACAGGGAGTCCCTGCAGGTGAGGAAACACCACCATCTCCTTCCTCCTCTCTGCCCGCCTGGGCTTCCTCGTAGAGGGTATGTTCCTACCCCATCTGGGGCACGGCTGACGGAGGCGGGGCTCTGGGTACCACACCAAGGAGACACAGCATTAATTATTCTCTCTTCTACAGGCAAAGGGGTGAGGGCTGTGCCCTGCAATGAACATGGACTTGATGTACAGTCAGCCTTACATCTCCAGGCTGAAAACCAGGGGGGTTCACATTCAATTCCCTCACTCCTCCTGTGCCTTTTAACTAACTTTGAATTTCCTCTCACTGCTGCAAGTGCCTCCGCGCTGTTTCCAAGGGCTAGAGCCCCACACAAATTTATCTGGTAACCACTGCAGGAATTTCAAAAAATGAGAACCAGAGGAGGAAGCCAGACCTGAAGCAATTAAGATGATTTGTTTCACATGGTTCAGGTAGGCACAAAAGGGTACGTGAACACAGAGAATAGAAGATCAAAAGGACAGCAACCTGAAAGTGCGAGCCGAGCTCATGTGGAAAACAGGCGGTGAGAAGGCACCCAGATCACTGCCGAATGAAAACCCCTCTCTGTATTTTTAGCTTCTGCCAGAGATAAGACAGAGGGAGATCATTTTTTTAAACTTACTTACAGTAGTTAGCTTCCAGAATAAAAAATTCAAATATACGTGCCATATTTACAAGGTCACAAGATCTCCCTACCCAAAATCATTTGTTGGTGAAAAGCAGCAAGCTATTCAAGCTCCAGGAATCGCACTGCAAGAGTGAACATTCCTTAGAAAGTACATGTGCTTTGCAAGCTTGTTGATGGCTCTAGAAAATCCTCTCTGTGCTGGGACCTCCTCCTGCCCACTGGCACCCTGGCAGCCATGAGGAGTGGAGACGGGCAAGCAGGAGAGGTGCAGAGCCCACAGGGGCACTTGTGAGCTCGTCTGAAGGAGCACCTTTTAAGCCCACGATGTGGTATTTGGCTGTGTCTTTCTCCTTCGCGGCAATATCGATCACCAGGAATAAAACACTGTGTTCTTTTCCAACACTATTTTTTTTTTTTTTTGCAGTACGCGGGCCTCTCACTGTTGTGGCCTCCCCCTGTTGCGGAGCACAGGCGCTGGACGCGCAGGCTCAGCGGCCATAGTTCACGGGCCCAGCTGCTCCGAGGCATGTGGGATCTTCCCGGGCCGGGGCACGAACCCGTGTCCCCTGCATCGGCAGGCGGACTCTCAACCACTGCACCACCAGGGAAGCCCTTTCCAACACTATTGATACCTCAGATCTTCTGATATTTTGCCATGACAAATAGATTCATCTAGCTTCCCCGTTAACTAGCTTGATGGCCTCCAGCTGACCTGCAACAGCCCCATTTCTGCTCCTAGCTCATATTTTGCCCAGAGTTCCTCATAGGCACTGGGAGGTTATGTTTGTTTGGATCTCAGTAACACAAAGACAGACCTAGAGTTGGAACCCAGGGCTCTGGAAAATGAAAACAGAAGGCTTTTTCATCTTTGTGGTTATCGTTTCTCATCCCTTTTCTATCAGGTGACTTCAAGATTCCTTCCACTACTGAAATAAAATTCTTACCTCCTGTAGAGATGACTTTAAGTCAGAGTAACACAGAGTGAGTGTTATACAGGATGAGGACTAAGCTTAGTATTTGAACACATCCATGAGATGAGTACCATTCTGATCAGCAATTTTAAAATGGGGAAACTAGGGACTTCCCTGGTGGCACAGTAGTTAAGAATCCGCCTGCCAATGCAGGGGACATGGGTTCGATCCCTGGTCCGGGGAAATCCCACATGCCACAGAGCAACTAAGCCCACGTGCCACAACTACTGAGCCCGCATGCCTAGAGCCCATGCTCTGCAACAAGAGAAGCCACCGCAATGAGAAGCCCGTGCAGCACAACGAAGAGTAGCCCCCCCTCGCCGCAACTAGAGAAAGCCCGTACACAGCAACAAAGACCCAACGCAGCCAAAAATAATTAATTAGTTAATTTTTAAAAAATAATAAAATGGAGAAACTAAAGGTTGGGGAGGTTAAACACTTGCGTCCAGTCACAAGTGGAGGGTAAGGGGTCTCTACTGCCTCTGTGAATAAGTACCTGAATTCCTTCAATACCTTAAGCCTGCATTTATGAATGGCTTCCAGGTTGCTGTGGAGACTCAACTTGACTAAGCAGTTGGACACCCACGAGGTATTGTTTTCATCGCATGGGCTTTTGACAGAATTGATTGAACCAAATGAGTGTTCCATTGCCTGGGAGGCTTTCCAGTGCTTTGAGTAGGGCTTTCTCCTCGGAGGCTGCTGCCTCGGTACCCGTCTTGCTCCAGGCCCCCTGGGGACCAGCACACCATTGGTCACATGCTGTTGGAGGTACTGACCGTGCTTATGGAAATAAACAAATTAACTTGTGCAGTGGTTTCCTGCCCACGATGTACTATCTTATCCGCTTGCTCTGAGCAGAAGGTCCTTAACATTCCTTCTTCCTTCAAAGAGTCTCAGAAATACAAGAGTCCCCAGTCATTCTGCCATAATCCAGCAAAACCCCACAGAGGCCACGTTGACACCTCAGCTTCAAGGGACAGGGATGTCAGGGAACTTTCTTCCCTGAGCCAGGCTTAAACGGAGTTGTTTCCTGGGGTGGGGGCGGGAGATGGTATGGGCAGAATAGCCCTCTTAGTGCTGTAGCAGTGCTTCTCAGGCTTCCGCAAACACACAAATCACTGGAGAGTTTGTTAAAAGTGGATCCTCTTTCAGCAGGTCTGGAGGTCTGAGATGCTGCATTTCTAACAAGCCCCCAGGGGATGTTCATGCTGCTGGTCCCGAACGTGCAGGTGGCCAGTGTTATTTACACTTACCTCTTTTCCCGTGCAAAGCCCCTGATGTTGCACTTTGACAAAGAAGTTCTGTAGACACTAGAGGCCATGCCTCGCCTTACCTCTGTGAGTAGGAGGAGGGCTTTCCTCAGAAGTGAAAACCATCACCCAAGTCAGTCTCCTGGGAATGAGCCCTTCAGACCATCCAGAGAAGAACTTCCTCACCCTCTGCTGGATCAGGGCACGTCTGTAGCTGGGGCCCGAGCAGTCCCTCAGGGATCAGGGTCTTGCCCACTCCCCACTGCAGGCCTGCATATAGGACCATAAGTGGAAGAAAAGTAAACTCTGCCTTGTAACCCCACCTGCATGCGGTTCCTTCTGTGGCCAGCCTGATTCAACTGTGAATCCTAGGAATTGGAGGGTCAAATGTCCCCTTTAGAACTGGAACATTAATAATGAATCAGCACCCTGAAACCAGCTTGGTGGTACCTACAGAAATTAGCTAGAGACCTCCAAGGGAAAGACAAATCTCAAGGAATAAGAGTTGGATCTTTAAGTCTCAGCTGCAATTCTTACATGGAGATTTCCCCTCCATGGAGATTTCCCCCTCCATGGCCACATATGGAAAATCTAGGTTTGATCATTAAGGGAGAGAGAATAAGGAGCATGAAGCTTAAAAAAAAAAAAGTTTTAAGTCTCAAAACCTCTGTTCTTCAATGCTGCTGTTGGAGATGAGGTTGCCAGTATTGTGGCTAAGGCTAGAATGACACAATTCAAGAAAGGGTGACTGTGAGTGAACTCAAGCAGCCTGGTTTAACAGGCCCTAATGCAGGAAAGAGCAATATTTATGGTCCCTGCTTCTGATTAGCTGACCATTGGGATTCCTTGAAAGGTTATTTATCTAAACAGGAATCAACGCAAGCTCTAGTTGGTGCACATTTGCCATTAAATAATGCTATTGTTTATTAAATAATGCTGGTTCCAAAGGGAGAGAGGCCATGGCCAGACCAGGGCTTTAGCAAGCATCCCAGGGCCTGGGCAGACTTTGAAGGAATGAGCATATTGAGATATTACTTGAAGCTCAGAAACAATAGGTGCCTGCGCCCTGTAAGTGGCTCATGTGTTACAGATCTGACAAGTCTCATTGATTTAAATGGCCGGAGCACTGCTTGGATTTTAATCTCCTTCACCCTTATACCAAGGAGGTCGCTGTTTAAATGTTTTTACTTAATAATGTAAACACCTGTCACATGCCGGGGGCAAAGCTATTAAGGAGAAGGATTATTTAAAGCAATGCTCCTGAATACCACATTGCTATTATTGTCTTACCCTTAACTGCCAGGGTCTGAGCAGGGCTTCTCTCTTAGGCTGAGACGCAATATCCAAGTAACCTAGTGCTCTGTTCCCCAGAGAGGTCTGCGGAGGTTCCTCTAACCTACACACAGAATTGGCATCTGCTCACATGCTGTCATCTAAAGGACCCCAAGTATTCGACCTACCAAGACTCTTGCAGGCAAAGCATGTGTCTACCAAAGTTCCTTGTTAAAATGGAAAGCTGTTTTCATAAAGGAGTAGGCCATTACCCTGTAGCTACAAGGCACAGGAACTAAACTTCTTACGAGTATCATCTCTTTTATACCAGCAACAACCCTAAGATTTAGTGCTATCATTATCCCCATAATCTGATGTACAGAATGGTTAAGTAACTTTCTCAAGGACACACAGTATTTAGCAGGAGTAAGACTAGAATCTAGGGCTGACTTCAAAGTATGGTCTTTTAAGCACTATGTCATATCGTCTTTCTCAAGGACCCATCAGTTTACTACATAACCTAGATGAATGGTACAGAAGATGAAAGCCTAGAGAGATGATACAGAAGAGAGAAGATGAAAAAGAGCTAGAACTTGGAGGGCTGCTGGGGAGAAAGTCCTGACGGTGTGCTGTAAGGCCTGAACTGAGGGCTTTGGAACAAAATATTGGCAGCAGGAGGCCAAGAGTTAAGACCAGAAGGCAAAGGATGCTAAGACATTTATTTAAGAAGATGCCAAAAGATGTAAGAGCAATACCTATAGCCTGCTCCTGACTCTGTTTCTTTACCCAAGCTGCCTCATCAAGGAAGTACACCTGAGGCCAAAGCACAAGCCCCTCCTCCCCATACCTGACCATGTCTTCTGCAAGCTCATTGTAGCTGCTGGTCTTAGTAAAACCCAGGTCAGCCTGTGCCCTGCGACAAGGTCAGGCCACTCAAGATGGCTGTTCTCTTGCTCTCTGTACATCCTCTGCTTGACCAGTGCCTGCTTCTCTTACATCCTACTCACATGTCTGACCTTCCTGCGTACTTGCTTCAGATCCCAGCTAGTGATTATTCTTATCAAAGGGGCAGTGAGGGGCGGTCCCCTCCGCTGGTTTCCCTGGTAACCAGCGAGCCAACCTGACATCAATTCCCCCATAAGTGGCAACCTCCCCCTCCACCTGGGAGTGAAGGCTGCTGCCAGGTCCTGCCTGCTGTCTGCCGCAGGCGGTGGGGTATCGCTCCAGGACCTTGCTTCAGAAACGTAAGCTCCCCCGTCCATTAAACCATTGATGTCTCTGTCACTGACTCGGAACTCTTGGGACTCTTTCTTTGGTCTTGAAGCTGGGCAAGTACAAGCCTTGCAGGCCTGCGAGGTGCAGCCCAACACCTGCCAACAGTACCCAAAGCCCTGAGGACATCTAACTGTAGGCTAGACATGCTGGCCCCAAGGAGGAGGGCACACTCATGGGACAGCACAGGCCCCAACAATCACAGGTCTTTATCCAAGTTATTGAACAGATATTGGTGTGGTTTATCAAGACCTCTCCTTCCCAAACTCATTTTAGTGATGAAAGCCAATCTCTCTGGCTTAGTCTCAGCACCTGAATTCAACAGTGCTTTGATGAACAAACCCTTTATACCAATGCAGAACAAGAAGAGAGAAAATGGTTCATTCATTCATTCAATAAATATTTATTGAACATCTTTTATAAACCAGGCACTGCCCTTGCTACTGTGGAGCTACAAGGCAGAGAATAGAGGCATCGTTGTCCCTCCCCACGTAGAATTTTCAGTTGTATAGGGGACAGAAATCAAATTAGTAAAGAGGAAAAGAAGATAATGTTAAGTTTTGAGAGAAAATAATCAGAGTATTTTTTCTCCACGAGTGGTGCCCACACCAGCAGCACCACCATCATCCAAGAACTTGTTAAAACACAGATCCTCACACCCCTCCCCAGACCTACTGATTCAAAAACTTTGTCATGAGCCCCAGCAATCCACGTTTTAACAAGCTTGCCAGGGGATTCTGATCTGTGCTTAATGGTTTAAGAACCACTGGGATTGAAAGTAAAGTGGGAAGGGGAGCATCTTTAGATAAGACGATCTGGAGAGGCCTTTCTGACATTCAAACTGAGACCTGAGACATTAAAAAAAAAAAAGAAAGAAAAGCCACGCAAAAGCCAAGAGACAAAAATGTTCCAGGCACAGGGAATAGCAAAGTCCCTGAAGCAAGGGAGAACTTGTTATGGTCGAAGAACAGAAAGGAGAAAAGTATTACCAAAGCATAATTATCGAAGGGAAGCTGGTGAGAACAGGGGCTTGACTGGGCAAGGAATTAGAGACCTCAGTAAGGGCAGGAATTATAAACTGACATAAATGCTCTCGTGAAAGAAATATGCTCCTATGAGAGCATATAACACATGAATCTAACAGATTACGGGTCAGAGAGGGATCCCCAGGGGTAATGATATTTGAGAGAAGATATCGACAGTAAGTACAAAATAACTGAGGAGGTGGGGGAACCATCATGTGCAAAGGTCCTGAGATGGGAGCAAGCATGACACTCCCAGGAGAAATTATAAAAGACTTGAAAATAGGCAAAAATGATTACTGGACGTTCTGTCTAGCACACCCTTCCTGGTTATCTGTGCCTTTCATTATTGTTGGTCTCTTTTACAACTATTCCAAGTTGTAGAAAACTGATAGTAATGTCCATAGAAATGCAAACTAATTTTGCCCAAAGAATGCAATTAATTATTGCTCTATGAATATGGCTAGTTTTGCATCTATTAAAAATTTCATTTTAGCATTTCCTGATTGTGTGTGTGTGTGTGTGTGTGTGTATGTGTGTATGTGTACTGAATTCTCTTTTGAGCCAGTTGTGACATCTTACTGGTTTTCTCAGTAATCGATGAATAAAAACATTTTTGACATATGTTCATTTTATGTTTGTATAAGAGTTATGACTTTACCTTTTTTTTTTTAAAGATGTTGGGGGTAGGAGTTTATTAATTTATTTTATTTATTTTTGCTGTGTTGAGTCTTCGCTTCTGTGCAAGGGCCTTCTCCAGTTGTGGCAAGCGGGGGCCACTCTTCATCGCGGTGCACGGGCCCCTCACGATCGCGGCCTCTCTTCTTGCAGAGCACAGGCTCCAGACGCGCAGGCTCAGCAGTTGTGGCTCACGGGCCCAGCTGCTGGGCGGCATGTGGGATCCTCCCAGACCAGGGCTCGAACCCGTGTCCCCTGCATCAGCAGGCAGACTCTCAACCACTGTGCCACCACGGAAGCCCATGACTTTACCATTTTAAAAATTATTTTTTAACAACAAATACAAGGAATCACGAAAAGCTAGTGTGGTAGTGGGTTGCCAGATAACATACATGACACACAGGTAAATTTGAATTCAGATAAACAAGAATTTTTTAAAAAATATGTCCCAAATATCACACGGGACATATTCCTAGTAAAAGAAAAAAAATTCAATGTGTCGACTTAAAAAAAATGCACAACGTGAGAGTTGCAGTTAAGTTTTATTTGGGGCAAAATGAGGACTGCAGCCCAGGAGGCAGCATTTCAGATTGCTCTGAGAAACTGCCCTAAAGGGGTAGGGGGGAAGGTTAGTATATATGTGATTTTGGTGAAGGGGGACTACATGCCATCGAGCACATTTTTTTTTTTTTTACATCTTTATTGGAGTATAATTGCTTTAAAATCGTGTGTTAGTTTAGCACATATTTTTTTGCAGAAGGTTTCTGCTGGTCACAAGGAGCAGTTGTCACCATGAAGGATTTTAGTGGTTTTCTAGATATGAGGAGATACAAGAACTGGGCTCATAAAATCGGCTCCTGAAAATATCTAACTGTCTGAAGGCCTGTTCTGCCAGTTTTTTTCCCAGAGCACAGAGTGCCTGGTTTCTGCTCTCCACCCTGAACTCCTTTCAGGGGGTGTTGAAAATCAGCAGCTGCAGCTGCGCATGATTTAATCCTTGTACAGGTAGACGGCAAGTGCCAATGGCAAGTGCCAATTTGTAGCTGACAAACGTTTATTGGAAATTCAAACTTAACTGGGCATCTGTATTTTTATTTGCTAAATCCTGCAGTCCACGGGTGGGAGGTTGGGGAGGGTGCTGACTGTGATCCCACCTCAGTCCCTATCTGCTCCCAGGGTCAGGAACAGAAAGAAGCACCTGTCACTCAGTCTTTGACTTCTGCTCAGTTACATCAGTGCATCTCCTCCTCAAATTCCAGAGCAAAATTTTACTTAGTGCTTTTAAAAAATATAGCTTAAATTGCCCCCTTATATAGGAGCAGGTGCTGGGGGCTTTCCCCAAGGATACTGCTTCCACCCTGGGACTTACTGAGTTCCAGTACTCTTGGAAAGGTTGCTGCCTTATTTCCCACCTGCTTGTAAAAGGCTTCCTTTCTGCCCCACAAGAATGTGTGAAGCCGTATACTCTGAAGTTTGGAGATAAAAGAAGAAAAGAAGAAGGGCTAGTTCCTTCTTATCAATCCTGTAGGATTTGATAATGTCTCAGATCTCACACACCCTTGTCCCCATCCAAAACTGCCTGTCTCTTCCCTCATGAGACTTCACAGCTTAAGGCTGAAGCTTTTCCATATTCAAGCCACCTATTAAAATGCAAATATCCTCCGTTGAGAATATCCTAACATCTTAACATCCGCTAACATTTTAGCAGGAATCAGCTGACAGGACGTGTTACACAAACGAAGCACTTGACAGGAGGTAGAATACCAGCTTGGTAAGGGGTGCGGGGGAACAGGCAGGAAGGAGACCCCAGGACAGGACATATTCCTAGCATGCTGGAGACCGAGAGAGTCACATTTTAGCCCTCAGGCTTGCAGGGCTAATCTTGCAGGCAAAGTCGATAATGTAAAATCTAGGAAAAGTCATTTTAAAGTTGGGGCCAAATGCTCTTGTTATTTTATCTGCCTTTCCCTGCAATGTGACATAAGATACCCTCAAAAGGAATATCTTCATGGTAATATATTTTTGACTCAGTGGGCATGCCCGCAAGCTTGCAATAAAAAGACATCTGCAGGGCTCCCCTGGTGGCGCAGTTGTTGAGAATCTGCCTGCCAATGCAGGGACACGGGTTCAAGCCCTGGTCCTGGAAGATCCCACATGCCGCGGAGCAGCTAAGCCCATGCGCCACAACTACTGAGCCCGTGTGCCTAGAGCCCGTGCTCCGCAACAAGAGAAGCCACTACAGTGAGAAGCCCGCGCACCGCAACAAAGAGTAGCCAGCCCCAGCTCGCCACAACTAGAGAAAGCCCGCACGCAGTAATGAAGACCCAAAGCAGCCAAAAATAAATTGATTAATTTAAAAAAAAAAAAAGGCACCTGCAAAATGTGTAAATTGCCCGCCAAAGGCGGTTCCCATCACCAGCAGGACTTTGATCACGTCTTCCCGAGCCCTATGACATCTCAGAGGAATTATTATCACGTTCCAAATACAGAGAACAATGAATGGGCCTGGCTCTTCCTGGAATGTAGGAGTGGGAGCCTGGCAGACAGATCCTCTCCAGATTGAGTAAATGCTGGGGAGTCCGGTGGGAGGATCACTGTCCCCAGGAAGCATCCATCCCTTTTTTTTTATATATATATATCTTTATTGGAGTATAATTGCTTTACAATGGTGTGTTAGTTTCTGCTTTATAACAAAGTGAATCAGCTATACATATACGTATATCGCAATATCTCCTCCCTCTTGCGTCTCCCTCTCCCCCTCCCTATGCCACCCCTCTAGGTGGTCACAAAGCACCGAGCTGATCTCCCTGTGCTATGTGGCTGCTTCCCACTAGCTATCTATTTTACATTTGGTAGTGTATATATGTCCATGCCACTCTCTCACTTTGTCCCAGCTTACCCTTCCCCCTCCCCATATCCTCAAGTCTATTCTCTAGTAGGTCTGTGTCTTTATTCCCATCTTGCCCCTAGGTTCTTCATGACCATTTTTTTTTCTTAGATTCCATATATATGTGTTAGCATATGGTATTTGTCTTTCTCTTTCTGACTTACTTCACTCTGTATGACAGACTCTAGGTCTATCCACCTCATTACAAATAACTCAATTTCGTTTCTTTTTATGGCTGAGTAATATTCCATTGTATATATGTGCCACATCTTCTTTATCCATTCATCCGATGATGGACACTTAGGTTGTTTCCATCTCCGGGCTATTGTAAATAGAGCTGCAATGAACATTTTGGTACTTGACTCTTTTTGAATTATGGTTTTCTCAGGGTATATGCCCAGTAGTGGGATTGCTGGGTCATATGGTAGTTCTATTTGTAGTTTTTTAAGGAACCTCCCACCTCTGTAATATTTCTCCCTTATAAGTTGGACAGCACAACATGCGGTCAAGGAGCCTTTGCAAGCCCTCTCAAACGAGATTTTTTTTCCCTAGGGACTTAATTTCTTAAAATGTTGGAACGATCATTCTCTTGGAAAGTAGGACAGTCTCTCTTTGAGCCTGCCAGAAGAAAACAAAACTAAGGAAAACAAAAAAGCAAAGTCTCCGAAAAAATAACTGGCAAGCAGACTTCCTTCTGAGCACCTGGGAGCCCCTCCCTCCCAAGCTGAGGCTGCTAGATCACTCTAATGAGAACAGATGGCACCTGTCGGGAGATGGGCTCCAGGTATATGCCTCCTGTGTCCTCCTTCTGAAACCAGATTTTAGAAGATCTTTTTTTTTACCGAGAATAGGAGCCAGTTGTTTAAGTGGTAGCCTAGATGTGTGCCAGGGAAGTGGGATGTTAAATCACACTAATACTTTTGCTGCTGACTTTTGGAGAGTTCAAACCACTTCCTAATGGAGGGGGTGAAGTCTTCAGAAGACCCTGCTCCCAGGATGGAGGAAAAGGTTGCCATGAGCAGCCCACAGGAGGTGCCTCCTCTAGGCATTAGCAGAGAAGAAATCGCACCCTCCCTAGCCCCGACACTGTGATTTCAGCTACCTAATGCCACCCCAGGGCTGGAGCGTGGGACAGTCCCAGGGCAGGGTGCAGGGTAGGAGGGCAGAGATTCCACGTGGGGGTTAGGAAGGTCATTCCAGGTAGAAGAGGCCAGGCTGAACCTGATCATTTTGACTGACTCCGCTCCCACCTCACCCCTCCAGGTGGTAGAAGTCACCTGTGTGTGGTCACTTTTTCTCATCCTGTAGGGCTGGACAACCAGGCCTGGAGTGAACTCAGAGGCACCCCCCCTCCAGTGTCATCCACAGAAGGAAGGCAAACAGAGAGTTAGGTTTCAACAGCAGGAAACTCCTGAATTTTCAACTCTGCTTTTCACAAAATGTTTCACTGTCGTCATAATTGCCAAATTTAAATTACCTCTATTTTCAGGTTTCAGGAAGCCATAAAGAGAGAATGGAGAGATTTTCACGGTGAGAAACGAGAAACGATGAGGGGAACAGGGCAGTGTGTGGAGCAGACTTAAAAGACGGAAAATGTTTCTGGAGTCAGCTGCGGCTGAGGTGTCTGAAAAAGGAAGGAGAAACAGCACTAGGTGAGTGGACTGGGAAACGGGAAGGGCAGCGAGTTTGGATGGTGAGCTTTGAATCATCTCAGAGGTAAGGCCCGAATGAAGTTCTAAGAAGGAATTTTTCAATGTTGGTCTTTAAATACTAAAACGAATGTAGACACTGAAATCATGTTGCTTTGTGTGCCTGTAAGCAGTGTTTGCAAAGGATGGGGATTCAACACTCAAAATTCTAGATTTTTTTTCCCATCTTTAAAAAAAATCATAATCATAATAAAAGCAAACAACAGGAGTCCCGGAGAAACGACAATGATAATCGACCAGTGAGCCCTCGCCACCTCCCCGGGGTACATTCATCAACAAAGGCTGAAATCCATGTGCCCTTTATTGTTCCTGTATCAGCTAAGAGTGTGTGAGTGTGCATTTCTCAATAATTTTTAAAGGCTTTGTTTGTGCAGGGGTGGACATATACCTACTATAAATGTGATCAAACATAAACACATTGTTAACAATGGCTGTCTCTAGATGAAAGTTATGGGTGATCTTTAACTTCCTTTAGATTTTTCTTAATGTCTATACAACTGTATCTTTTCTAATCAAAGAGAAAGAAAATAGAGTGTAATTTTAAATTTATAATATTTGTACAGGAAAGCCTCCCCACTAATCATTTCTACGCTAAGGGACCCCAAAACACCCATTCACACCCACCCCCAAGCCTCAGATCTGTGTTAGAACTCTGGCCTCATATGAATTATCATCATCACTCCCCTTGTCCCTGAAAATTTAAGTCTTTTCAAGGACTCTTAAAACGTCTGTGGTGTCTTCAAAGGGTGGAATTATGTCTTAGTCATTTCCGTACCCCCAGCAAATCACAAGCATAGTGCCGGACACAAAGTATCTGCTCAATCAGTGTTCGTTAACCAGATAAACAAATCACCAACCTTTTATTCCCCAAGTCAGATTATCACAGTTATTCCTTAGCCCATGTTGTATTCATTAGATTAAGAGGAATACCATAGCAGCAATGCAGAGCACTGCCCTGTTTCTCTTCCTATTTTTCTGGAAGTGCCCTTGGTCCCTGTGTCCTGTGAATCATCACATCCATACCTGCCACATTCATTCCCCCCATGTCACTCAGCAAAGACATGATGGCAAAAAAAAGTCCCATGTCATCAAGCCCTTAGTGAAGCTGGACAGATTCAGGAGTGAAACCACACGTCCATTCTCTTGACCACCTGGACAATCTCAGCTTCAGTCTAACAATGGGCATGTGGGATCTGATCAAGGTTCTTGGCCAGGGTCATCTGTCCCCCATGCACCACACTTAACATAAAGTGGCAATTCAGAATCCCCGCCAGGATCACCAGGAAGCCATCCAGTCTAATGTGTGTTCACAAAGGGCCAGGCCCTGGGAAGACAAAGGGAACTGCTTGCTGCCATGTAACTCTGCCAACCATTGGCCTTGTGGAGGCCAAGATGATGGAACAAAGCCCAGTAGCTGCTACTGGGTGAACTGATGCGAGGGAACCAAGAGAAGCATGGTCAGACGAAGCGCACCAGCTTATATCACTATTGGAAATGCCCATACCCTTTGACTCACTAACGCTATTCCAAGAAATTTATTCTAATTTACTCTACAGAAATACTTCCTCATGTGCACAAAAGTATTTGTAAAAGCATATGGATCACAACAGCATTTGCTTTAGCAAAAAAAAGAAGAAAGAAATCACAATTTAAATGTCAAGTAATAGGAAACTGGACATAATATGAAATGCTATCCAAGTATAAACAGACGAGCTAGAGGGTGTGGAGGAAAGGGAACCCTTTTGCACTGTTGGTGGGAATGTAAATTGATACAGCCACTGTGGAGAACAGTATGGAGGTTCCTTAGAAAACTAAAAATAGAACTACCATACGACCCAGCAATCCCACTCCTGGGCATATGCCCTGAGAAAACCATAATTCAAAAAGGGTCATGTACCACAGTGTTCACTGCAGCTCTATTTACAATAGCAAGGACATGGAAGAAACCTAAGTGTCCATTGACAGATGAATGGATAAAGAAGATGTGGCACATATATACAATGGAATATTACTCAGCCATAAAAAGAAACGTAATTGAGTTATTTGTAGTGAGGTGGATGGACCTAGAGTCTGTCATACAGAGTGAAGTAAGTCAGAAAGAGAAAAACAAATACTGTATGCTAACACATATATGGAATCTAAAAAAAAAAAAAAAGGTTCTGAAGAACCTAGGGGCAGGACAGGAATAAAGACGCAGACGTAGAGAATGGACTTGAGGACACAGGGAGGGGGAAGGGGAAGCTGGGACGAAGGGAGAGAGGGGCATGGACATATATACACTACCAAACGTAAAATAGATAGCTAGTGGGAAGCAGCCGCATAGCACAGGGAGATCAGCTCGGTGCTCTGTGACCACCTAGAGGGGTGGCATAGGGAGGGTGAGAGGGAGACGCAAGAGGGAGGAGATATGGTGATATATGTATATGTATAGCTGATTCACTTTGTTGTAAAGCGGAAACTAACACACCATTGTAAAGCAATTGTACTCCAATAAAGATGTTAAAAATAAGACAAAATAGAATAAAATAAAAACAGACCAGCTAATCCTCACGTGGCACTCATATGACATATATGCCAGGATCTAGGTATGTTACATGTGTTAATTCATTTAGTCCTCCAAGTACGCTATGAGGAAGGTTACTCTTATTAACCCCACTTTACAGGCAAAGAAACTGAGGCACAGACCAGTTAAGTCTCCCAAGATTGCTCAGCTAATATGTGATGGATCTGGGATTCAGAAGGGAAATGGTATGGATCTAAAGTCCACACTATTAACAACATATCTGATAATACCAAAATGTGAGCAGGATCCAAAGTCGGCTACGTGGCCAGTCCAACAGATGACCATCAGTAAGAAAGAGTCCAATTTTAATGTCCCAGGATAGAAAGATAAATGCAATGTATTGTTAAGTGAAAAAAGCAAATTGCAGAACAATCTACACATTGCCATTTTTACTTTTTAAAAATCTAGCCAAAAAATAAATGCATAGGCAAAAACATCTGAATATGCTTACCAGATTGCCAGCAGTGGTTGCCTCTGGGAAAAGGAACTGGAAGGGAAGGTGGGGAGGCTGGGGAAACTGTCACAATCTATCTTAGACCCTTCCATGTTATTTGAATTTCGTGAGCATGTATTCCTTTGGTAATTTGGAAAAGAGAAGAAAATTAATAGAGGAAAAAGGGTTGCCCAGGGAGAGCCCATCAAGCAGACTGTCTGTGTGAGGAAGGCTGGTTTAGGGGATCTGCCCTCCAGTATAGGGGCTTCTTTCACAGAAAGTCAGAGTCACAAGGGCACCACCTGACTCCATGGGCCCCTAGATGCGCTATTGGTTGGGTACGCAATAGGTCACAGATTTGACTTCAGATCTGGTTCGCCCAGCAGTTGCCTGCCATATAGGACTGTGTGCGTTAGCAGGAAGAGCTCTGGGCTTGGGGTCAGAGAGCCTGGGTTGGAATCCCAGCTCAGCTCTTTGGGCCTCGGTGATGTCTACTGTAAAATGTAGATAATAATATCCCCTTCACAATGTTGTTCTGAGGTTGCATGCGAAGACGTGCTGGTGTCAGGCTCAGTGACAATGATTTCCTAGGCAGGCCGTTGATGCCAGTTAAAGATGACTACATGGGTCACAGAACAAGAACCAGAACCCAGTCTCCTGACCTCTGATTCAATGTTCTTTCCATTAAGCCCCATTGTCCTATTTGCCCGGATCTTTGCCTGGATTAGAAGAGTCACGATGAGACATGGTCAGCCCAGACACGGGGCCATATCCAAAATGCCCTTGGACTTGTGTTCCTCGGGCTTCTAACTCAGGTTTACCTTGAAGACTTTTCTAGAAAGGCACTACATCGCTGGGAACACTATTCCCAGGCTGAGGAACACGTTTCAGAAAACATAGTGATTAACAGTGTGCCCTACCAGGGCACCTCATGACCAAGGTTTTTGTGGCTGTCCTGCTATGCCATGTGGCATATATTGACCAAGTCTCTCAGTCTTTCTGTCTCATTTTCCTCATCTACAAACAGGAAGATAAATAATCTCTGCCTCCTTTCTAACAAGGTTGTTGAGAGGTTCAAACGACATGATGGAGATTAACATCTGTGGCGGAGACTGCCAATTACCCACCACTATCAATTCCTGCCTCTTTCCTCAGCAATAACACCTCAGATTCCAGCTAAACACACGCTGCCCAGCCAGAGACTACAGTTCCCAGGCTTCATTGCAGCTAGATGTGACCAAGCAACCTACTGCTTGCCAAGGCAAGAGAAAGGATACCATATCTGCAATTCTCAGGCCACACCTTTAAAAAGGAGCTGTTTGCCCTACTTTCCTCTTTCCTTCTTCCTGCACATTGAAAGTTGGACGTGGTGGTGGTGGGTCATCTTTGACCTTAGAGGATAGTGGATGAGCAAGATAGAAGATGTCTGGGTCCTGCACAACCTCACGAAGCAGAGCTGCCTACCACCCCTGGGCCATATAACAGCTCAGGTTTCTATGGGAGAAAGAAATGGTCCTTTTATTTTATTAAATCCACTGTTATTTTGTTCTCTGATATGGCAATTGAACCAATATGTTAATTATTGCAAAATCCTTTGAATATATAAACTGTTATGCCAAGACTTGATATTGTTCTTATTGTTAATTACACCTACTGTCTTGACTTGACAACCCAGGTTGTCACAAAACAGTCACCATCTTATGTACAGGACTACAGTTTCTGTTCCTGCAGGTCTCAAAGTCTGCACAACTAGACATTCAGATGTCTTGTGTTCACAGGTGAAAGTTGCTCCTAACATCCCTCTGGCACAGTTCCTTCTGTTACTATACCAAGCATAACTTTCTTTCTTAAAAACTGAACTTTCAGTTGAACATTTGCAAGGTTAGCAAATAGCCAAGTCACAGCCCTTGTGATAACTAGCCTCACATGTGGTGTTTTTCCCAACATGACTTGGAGCAAGCAGAGCCCATCACTTTACTTCTAAGTAGCCTTCAACCAAGCAATTGAAAATGTTACTCAAGGGTTGGGTTTTGTTTTGGGGTTTTTTGGGTTTTTTTGGTTTTGTTTTGTTTAATTCACACACGCAGAGGTATACCTGCCATGTCTGCTTTGGGGAAGGAGTGCAAGGAAAAACAACCTGAATGCAATTTAATCCAGGACATCTACTTCTCCCATCTCATTTCTCATCGTACCATCTTGCATTCTATGAGCAGCCATCCTGAAATATATGTAGTTTCCAAACTGACATGCTGTCCTACACCTTGGGACTTATACACTTCACCATTCCCTCAAACTGACTTGCTATATCCTATACACCCTCTGGTCTCAGTTCGAACTTCCAGCAAGCCTTTTCCGATCCTCTAAGACTGGGTCAAAGCAGTCAGCATCACTCTGACTGCTCTGTATTAGAATTGCCTCTTTACTTGTCGGTATCTCCACTTAGACTATAAGCATCTGTAAGGTAGGGACTGTGTCTTACCCACCTCTGTATCTCTGCATCTAGTGTGGTCTCTGGAACAAAGTAGATACTCAGTAAATGTTGGCAGAATGGAGGTCTGCTTGCCCTGCTGGATGTGATGCTCAGCATGAGAAAAACTTGCCCAACTAGACTGAGGGACCCTGGATCCACATTTGCCTGTTAGCATAGTTTAAAAGGAGTTTCTCCCTTTAACACGAAGTGCATCCCACCCACTACTATGGTAGTAGTGGAATAGCAGGGTAGTGGCCCTCTAAGAGATTTGCTCTGACATGTTTAAGTATCATGCTGTAGTTCTTGCTGACTGCATTGCAACTAGATGCCGGATGGTTAGGCATTTTTAACAAGAGCTGTTTCAGTGGTGGTGGGTTTGCACATGTGCTACTTTAATGGCTATTCATATTAGCTCTGTGTTAAAGGTCCCAGGTTATGTCTCCATCTAGTGTGATGTTTATTTAGTGCTCAGTATTAGAATGAGTAATATACCCCTTAGCTTTGTGACAGATCGTTCTTTAAACGCCAGACCCATTGGCACGCTGCCCTTGAGTTCCCACTAAGCAGAGAATATTCCCAGGGAGTAACTCCTCAGTCCCACAGGAGTTTGTGAAATGTGAAATTGGAGGTCGATGACAGCATAAACAAACCTGAAAATAGCTCTTGTGAAAAATCTTCTGCTCTGCAGTGTAGAACCCATTTCTGCTAAAGCTGGTTGAGACTTTCCATGGGTCCTGGATCCCTCTCCCTGAGACTAGCAGAAAGTAGGAAGAAATGTGGATTTAGCACCTGCAGCTGACTTAGAAACACCAAATTTGGATACTAGTAATTTGTCATGAGCTTTTTTTTTTTTTTTTTTAAATCTCAGGGTATGTTTTTCTACACCTCTGAGATGGCAGAAATAGATAAGACACTCTCACCTTTGTTTTATTAATGGAGAAAGCGAAGCATAGAAAAATTGACAACCTGATCCATGTGGGAGGTGCTCCCTGGTAAGTCAGTAACATCACTTAGGATTGTGGAGTCAAGAACATGTCTGACCACTTGCTCACGGGCCTGACACAGTGCCCAGCACATGATGTGTAGACATACAATAAATGCTACCTGGGGCTTTTTTTTTTTTTTTTTAAATCTCAGGGTATGTTTTTCTACACCTCTGAGATGGCAGAAATAGATAAGACACTCTCACCTTTGTTTTATTAATGGAGAAAGCGAAGCATAGAAAAATTGACAACCTGATCCATGTGGGAGGTGCTCCCTGGTAAGTCAGTAACATCACTTAGGATTGTGGAGTCAAGAACATGTCTGACCACTTGCTCACGGGCCTGACACAGTGCCCAGCACATGATGTGTAGACATACAATAAATGCTTATAGAGTGAGTGAATGAATGAATGAATAAATGAATGAATGAATGAAATCAACTAAACCAACATATCTCAAATTTGAGCAATATGAGGGACCTCTTCTGGAGAAATAATAATCTGTTGACCCCAGAGATTGTCTATAAAACCCTAATTTATTTTATTTTATTTAATTTATTTTTTTTTTTGCGGTACGCGGGCCTCTCACTGTTGTGGCCTCTCCCGTTGCGGAGCACAGGCTCCGGACGCGCAGGCTCAGCAGCCATGGCTCACAGGCCCAGCCGCTCCGCGACATGGGGGATCCTCCCGGACCGGGGCACAAACCTGCGTCCCCTGCATCGGCAGGCGGACTCTCAACCACTGCACCACCAGGGAAGCCCTAAAACCCTAATTTAAATAACATATTTCACTCTTATTGTTTGAAAATGTCTCTCGGTAGCAAATTATCGTTGCAAAAAAATATAATTTCAATCCTTATAACTGGTAAAAATATTTTTTATTGTTGAAAGAAAAACAATTTTTTCAAGTTCTCACAGAATTCATGTACCTGAGATAATCCCAGCAAACCTCATTTGGAGAAAGACTGGACTAGACTGTGAGCCCTTGACAGAAGGCAGGCCTGAGTGTTGTCCTTTATGAGTCCTTGACCTGGTAGGCCTTCTCCCACCATTTGAAAGTGATGATGGCGATATGACTGTGGCCAGCCTCCCACCCTAAACAGGAAGGACAGCTCGAGAGGCCAGCCAGTGAGGGTAAGCATCACAGGAGAGTTCTAGAGAATGATGGCTGAACGCACTGCAGCTAAGCAGTGCTCAAGTCCAGCTGGGGTTCAGAGAAGGTGCCACAGGGAAGGTGGAATGCAAGCTGGGCCTGGGAACACGAAGACGACTTGGAGTCACAGAGAGGAAGGAGGAGGGCTCTAGCCACGAAGAAAGGGGAGTCTTTTCCTTTCCTGTTGATTTGCTGCCTCCTCTTAAATTGGATTTGCTACCAAAGACAGGCCCTGAGGACATGCATCAGAGGTCTGCCCAAACCTCAAAGAAATGGATGGGTTTTAGTGATACTCAACCAAGCAGGACAAACTAGAAAGATCATTAAAATCGAAAGAAATTCTATTCTTCAATGAAAATAGCATCCCAGGGAGCTGGAAGAAAATTATTCTTTTCTACCACTTTCTGTCTCCTTTCTCTCCACTTCTGAGTATGAAAACTACTTTAGGCTACCCAGGTCTTGTTCTTCTCAGAATATGAAGTTTGTCTTCTAGGCTCTGAAACTTCCCTGTCTGTGTTTTCTTACATGTCTTAACCCACATCCCTACACTCCTGCACGCCAGGTCCTTGAGGTCAACTATTGTGTCTTTTTCATGTTTGTTTCCGTATCCTACTACCAAATCATAACCAGGTATTCAATACATGTTGGCTTAAAGAATATTGTTTGCTCAAATAAATGACCAGAGTTCTCCTATTGCCCTAGCTCTTCTCCCTCAACAAAATTTACTCCTAGCAAAGAAGCTGATACATTCAGATCTAATACCACTTAGTATGTTGCCCTGCCCAGTGGCATTTGAAATCCCATATAAGTAGGATTTTTTTGTATATTCACAACAGGTCTGGGAGACAGTTCAAGGCTAAAGAGGAGGTATTTTTTGTTTCTAAGCAAACAGGTATATCTTCATAAGACTGGCTTTGAAGCCAGCTCTTATAGAAAAGATGAAGTGAGATTTTGGCATATTTAGAGGAGTGTAAAGTTGGTCCTGTGATAACAGATATGAGCTACAAAGAGCAGCCTTTAAAAAAAAAGGAAGAAGAAGAAGAAACTACAGTCTACAGCCTAGCTACACTTATTAAGGTGAGATTTAACCAAAGACTATAAAAATCTTAAATGGTAGATAATAAGGTCAAACCAAGTTACTATTTTCAGCTCAGAACAGATGACAAGACAGGAGGACATAAATGGAAATTAAAAGAAAAGGGATTCAGAACAGATCAGAAGGTTACCAAAAATAATCAATGGCTGAAATGACTTTCTGGACTCATTCACTTGTGCTGAAAATATTGGGTCATTGAAAAAGTAATGAGATGATATTCTTGGGAAATGGAATAGTTAAAATGAATGAGTCCAGATGGGCCTTAAGACTTTAATCATTCTGAAGAGAAACACTTGCTGGGACACTCTCTCCTAAACCAAGTTGAAATTTCATTCTAGGGAGACAACTAGGTAGAGAAGAGGACTTCACTTTTCACATTCCGTGGGAGTTTGCGGCTCCTTCACAGTTATAACGGTATTTGGTACCAAGGTGTCTTTATGAGTAGAGCCTCCTATGGAATCTTAATAAGAGAAACAGGCAAGACAGCCACTAAAGACATGGAGACTTGGATTGATTCTCAGCCAGGCTCCCATCCTAAATTGAAATCTCCATGTTCCCACCTGTCACATATCTTCCAACGCATGATTCCAGGACCGGGACAATTCAGGGGCAGTCTAATCTGCTATTGGGCAGCTCTAATTGTTAGACAGCTGGAATTGTTTCTGACAGGGTCTGGCCTCCCTAGAGTTTCCCCATTGGGTCTAATTTGTCCTTTGGAGCTACACCACCATGTGTCTACATGGTAACCCAGCAAATATTTAAAGACAGAGTGCCCCAAATTGAACGTGTCCCCAGATGAAGCTAAGAGCGTGTTAACTACCTCTTATGATCTAGAAACACCTACTCTGTTAATACAGCCAAATAATAGTAGTAGTAACTACTATTCATTGCAGCCCACCACGTCATACATTTTTTCTAATCAGAACTACAGCCAGTTTTAGGATTCGCATTTTAAAAAACATTTATTTATTTTTGGCTGCGTTGGGTCTTAGTTGCAGTGCACGGGCTTCTCTCTAGTTATGGTGCATGGGCCCCAGAGCACATAGGCCCTGTAGTTGCAACACGCAGGCTTTCTAGTTGTGGCGGGCGGGCTTAGTTGCCCTGCAGCATGTAAGATCTTAGTTCCCCGACCAGCGATCGATCCCACGTCCCTGCATTGGAAGGCAGATTCTTAACCACTGGACCACGAGGGAAGTCCCAGGATTCCCTTTTTTTTTTTTAATTTTATTTATTTTTTGGCTGCGTTGGGTCTTCGTTGTCGCGCGTGGGCTTTCTCTAGTTGCAGCAAGTGGGGGCTACTCTTCGTTACGTTGCACGGGCTTCTTATTGCAGTGGCTTCTCTTGTTGCAGAGCATGGGCTCTAGGCAAGAGGGCTTCAGTAGTTGTAGCACACAGTCTCAGTAGTTGTGGCTCGTGGGCTCAGTAGTTATGGTGCACAGGCTTAGTTGCTCCAAGGCATGTGGTATCTACCTGGACCAGGGCTCGAACCTGTGTCCCCTGCATTGGCAGGCAGATTCTTAACTACTGCACCACCTGGGAAGTCCCAGGATTCCCATTTTAAAGATGAAAAAAATTGAAACTCAGAGAACAAATAACTCTCACAAGTTCACAGAACTAGAAAATAGCTAAACAACGACTCAAATTCAGCTCTGTTTGACTCCAATGCTGTTTGCTGTCCACTTTCTCTGTCACTGCCTAATATTTTCTTAATGATCACCTCCCTGTTCTTTCATTAGAATTTATAGTCAACTACAATCTCCAGACCTCTTTCACCTTCACCTGTTCTAAGTATTTGCACCTAGCAGGGAGTAAGTTACGTTGCAAGGTAGTGGCATTCATTGCAAGGCATGCTGGGAGAAAGAGGCTGGGCCCAGCCTGGGAGGTGTACAGGGCAGTGTGGGCAGAGCTGTGGCCTCAGACTAGGCCATCAATTGTCCAAACCCTAATCCAAGCAGATACATAGCCAACGCAGCCCATTTCCAGGGGTCTCAGAAAGACCTGTGGGGAGACCAGAGCAGGGACACAGCTTCAGGGGTATAAAATACTATGAGAACATCAAGCCAACCCAAGGTCCTACACAGAATTCTGCCTCCAGCAGGGCCTCGGAAAACAGTGTATAAAGCCACAAGGAGAATAAAGCAGGGCTTTGCCTGCCTGGCTCAGGCCCCATGATCTAGAAAGGGGTGAAAAACAGGAAAACCCCGAGATCCAAACAGAAGGGAGCTAGGCCCAAACTTGTAGAGCCTGATTTTCTGTGCAGGAAAGGCTTAATTCAGCAGGCATGGGGGCCCAAACTCTGCATCTTCCAAAGGAAGAACTGGCCCTTGACCAGCTCCTGGGAGATAACCTACAAGCTATTGGAATATCCTGCCTGAGAAGAATATTGTATACCTGGGGCCCGGAGCCAGGGCAAATAGCTTATAATAATATTGTGATATATGGCGAATGCCTATGTTTGTTTGCCTGGGGCACTGGGCCAGACTTATCGTTTTGACCTCTGGGGAGGCTGGAGACTGAGTAGCTAAAGCCAGTCACACAAACACTGCATGCCTACATGACTGACTGCTCATACAAACCCTGCACACCAAGGCTCAAGTTAGCAATCCTGCATGCGTGTTGTCAGGCATCATTGCTGGGGGAATTACATGCTGTCCACGCAACTCCACTGGGTGAAGCCACCTGAAAGCTCGTGCCTGGTTTCTCCTGGACTCCACTCCTTTTTCTTTTGCTAATTTTAAACTGCATCCTTTCACGATAACAAACTATAACTGTGTAAACAGAAAACAGCTTCTATGAGGTCTGTGAGTCCATCTAGCAAATCGGCAAGCCTGAGGGTAATCTTGGGGAACCGACGCAGGTACCCCGATGGCAGAATTTGTGAGGAGGTGGCTATGACCAGTAGCCTTGTTGGAAGGTTTAGAACGCAGACGTAGAACCCAATACAAAGACAAATTCCAGAACTCCCTCTTCGTGATGATACGGGACTCATATAAGAGTCCCACTGGCCTCTCACTGGTAGTGGGGGAATATGCCAGATATGCCTGCAGAAAACAGGGTTGTCATTTGGAATAACTGGGGTGAATCTAGGACAGGGGCAAAACTTCATACAGATATCACCATCTGGTATTCATCTATGTGACTGGGTTTTTTAATAAGTTTATTAGCAGGATCTATGGTTCTAATTGTGAAAGTAATGCATATTCATTGTTGAAAATCTGGAAAACATAACAAAATATATATTAAAAAAAAATAGTCCATTGGAATCCCACCACCCAGAGATAAGCATGGCTAATACTATGGTATAGTTCTTTCCAGTCAATTTCTTTTTCATGAATATGCAGCAGCATCCCTGATGAGACAGAATCTTTAAAATTTTTTGTTAGCAAGCAAACCTGCAAGTTAAAAGTTGCCAGCCACTTCCATGTCTAACAAGTCGTCTTGGGACACATCGGTGTCTGGAAACAATCACATGGGCAGTTTCAGTTCTGCAGACATAAGGCTGAGGCACCTACCATCCAGAGGCAAGAATGTCAGTCACAGGACAGTGTTTTCCTTGACAAAGGCTGTCCATCTCGTCCTCCGTTACTAAGGCCAAATGTCACTGGAAAGCAAGTGAGCCAGTTTGAGAGAGCCCAGAAGCTTCCTAGGAGGAAAGGAATCAAGACTCCAACTACTTCCCCTGAGGTTCACTTGTTTTCAAACATCTCTGATGAGTTCAGCTGGTCTTAGGCAGGAGCCTGGACTACTGAATCGTTGGTGTTGAAGGGAAGTGGTTTCCACAGAGCATGAGGCCAACACAGGAGCCTTCTACTGCAGCAACCCCTGAGGCACCAAGGGAAAGTTTGAGGAAAATGTGTTTGAGGGCCAACTAAGAAGCTGAAACTTTGGGAGCCCACGCCATTGTTCATATAGAACAATAAGACATATCCTATTCTCAGAACCACGAGAACAATGCCCTGACCAGCGGTGATGGCACAGGCAGGCATGGCCCAAGGTGGTGGTCAACTGCTTCCACCAGACACCAGTGCTGGAAGCAGCAAATGCAGCGGGCAGTGGGCCAAATTCTCCAAGACTCTCTCCACAAGGCACGTGAGAGTATCGCTGAACCTTAATAAACTGGGACAGAGGAGCCTGAAATGTATCACAAGATGGGGACCACTGGGAAAGAGAAGGGAATTTTCATGCTAGGTGAGATGGGGCCTCTCCTCAGTTCACTGGAGACATGTGACCACATCTTCATTCATCTTATACCCCAAGGTGACAAAGCAGAAGATCTAAACTACAGACGAACACAAACTCACATAACGTGTAACAAAATGGGATTAAGCTACATAATGTAGACTTTTTTTCCCCACTTAACATCATATACTGAGCATTTTCTAATGACATTAAACATATTTGGAAATGTAATATTAATAGGTAATAATATAATGTAGTGCTTATGTAGCATTTACCATGTGAGATAGTATTAGTAACCCTATACTCTAAATAAGGAAATGAAGGTACAAAGAGGCTTTGTAACTTGTTAATAATGGCTAGTAAATGGAGAAGCTAGCATCTGAACCCAATTTTTTTTTTTTCTTTTTTTTTGCGGTACGCGGGCCTCTCACTGCTGTGGCCTCTCCCATTGCAGAGCACAGGCTCCGGACGCGCAGGCTCAGCGGCCATGGCTCACGGGCCCAGCCGCTCCGCGGCATGTGGGATCTTCCCGGACCGGGGCACGAACCCGTGTCCCCTGCATCGGCAGGCGGACTCTCAACCACTGCGCCACCAGGGAAGCCCTGAACCCAATTTTGAATATACAGGATATCTGATCATTTTCCAGTAGTTGGATATTTCATTTTTCCTATTTTTTCACTATTACAAATGTGCAGTGATAAACATCCTTGTACATAAATCCTTGAAAGTCTATTTAAAATGTTAACCTAAATGTAGAACTTCACATTTACTGAATTCCATCACTTTTAATTTAGACCTGTGAGATTTTCTTGGATCTTATTTCTGCAATTCAAATTTTCCACTTTGCCCGAACTTTGTGTCATTCAGATGTAATTGACCTGCTCTCCTCAAATGAATACTTTACCTAAAGCTTTACCTGGACAAAACAGAGTCACATGGCTTGGTTCCTGCCTCTCTCACTGGCTCACCTCACACTCCGCCTTCCAGTTGGTTGGCCACACCCTGCTCTCTCGGCCTCAGGACCTCACCACCATGTTCTGCTCCCTGAAACCCCCTCCCCTCCCCTGGTGAACCCCCTGTCGTCCCTCAACATCTCAATTCCAGCTGAGCCAGGGTGAGTTCTGTGCTATATACCCGTGGAACCCCATTCTTTTCCTTCCAAGTGGGAAATTCACACACTCACAAAATTAGCTGATTCATAGCGGTCTCCCCCACTCAACAAAAGATTCTGTGACAGCCCTGGCCACGCCTGCTCTCTCATCATGGTACCTAATGCTGTACTTGGCCTAAAGCGATATTCCATAAACATAGGCTGAATGAAGGAAGGGAGGAAGGAATGAAAACAGCAACCGCGGCACAGCCGTAGAGCCCCTGCCCCTTGTGTGGATGGCAGCGTGCGTGGATTCATCAGCCTTCCTTGAGCACAGTGCTTCAGTCAGTTACAATTTACGACCTGCCCACGCTCTATCTTAGCCCCAGGATACTGGCTAGAGAGTTTGTCAGATACAGCTGAGGTCAGGCTGTGCTGTGACTGACCTCCTCTACCCTCTTCTCCCTCAAGGCATCCTCTATTCAGCTTCCAACTGTCCTTCCAAAGGCAGCTCTGATTACACGACTCCCTGACTAATAACCTCTGTGGCTGCACAGTGTCCTCAGGCTGAAGTCCAAGCTCCTAATAGTGACATTCAAGGTCCATCGTGTTCTGGTCCTTGTCTGCTTTTCCTTGTCATCTGCTGTTCCTGGCACCCTCCCCCAACACACTGCAATACTACAGGTCTTCCCACAGAACATGTGCTCATGTATCTTTGAGCCTTTGCTCTGTCTCCCTAGAATGCAAACTCCCACTCTGCCTGGCAAACTCCTATTCATCCTTCAAGGTCCAGGTCAAAAGTCACCTCCCCTTGGAAGGTCTCCTTGTCTCCTTCCTACTCCCATCAAAGGCAGATCCCTTCGCTTATATTCCTGTAGCATTCTGTACACACTTCTACTTTAGAATTTTTGCCCTGTATTATATGTAGGTATTTGTGTTCTCTGAAGGAATCTGAACTCCTTGAGGGCAGGGACCATATCTTACCTCTGTTTCCCCAGAAAGCACCTCAGTTCCTGACACAGAATAGGTAGTTAACAAATGCTTCATGTCACTTTGTCTTTGGGTATTGTCCCGTTCCACAGGTATCGTGACACTTTCAAAAAGCAGTAAAGGGCTTCCCTGGTGGCGCAGTGGTTGAGAGTCCACCTGCCGATGCAGGGGACACAGGTTCGTGTCCTGGTCCAGGAAGATCCCACATGCCACAGAGCGGCTAGACCCATGAGCCATGGCCGCTGAGCCTGCGCGTCCGGAGGCTGTGCTCCGCAATGAGAGAGGCCACAGCGGTGAGAGGCCCGCGTATCGCAAACAAAAAAAAAAAGCAGTAGACTTTTGGAGCCACGGCTGACCAACTCCAAACTAAGGTCCAGCGATAGGTGAAGTGTGGAGATTCTCAGTAACAGAGGTGGCAGATTCCATGTGAGGGCCCTTGAGTCTCTGCTTGTCCTCCTTCATCACCAGCCAGTAACCTCCCCAGCTTCTGTCAGTCCAGCGGGGTGTCTGCTCAATGCTGCTAGTCCTTTCTACTGCCTGTCTTTTCTTTCTTTGCTTTCACTGTCCTCCCCTTCTTCATGAAATAGTTATAATTCTGGACTGGCTCAAAATGAAAAGGCTACTGAAAGGATAGAAAAAACCGTCAGCAACCAAGGACAGAGAGGACTGTTGGGTCTCTTGAGAAACTCGCAATGAAGACCTTCTGGGCTACCTAACCCTCCCCTCTTTCTTCTTCCTTCGACTCAGCTAGCTGCCTCACTTTACTTATCTTTCACATGTCCACCCCCAATTTACGTGACTTTTCAGCTCAGCTCTCCCTAGTCTGACTAGACCATTCTTTTCAGTGTCCCAGTCCCAAAATCTCAAAAGGAGACTCTGATCATCTCATTGCCACCCCAGTTTTGTAGCTCTGGGTCAGGCATCCTGCCCAGGTCCAATCATGCAGGGCTGGAATGGAGGCTCGGATCATGTGGCCCGATGTGCTTCCCTCAACAGGGGGTGGAGGAAGAAGGGATGGTTAGGTTCAGCGACTGCATCTCTAGTTAAGCTCGAGGTAAAGACATTTTTCAATCTTAGACAAGCCTTGAAAGAGAAGCACCAGCTGTTTGGAGGTAAAAACATTGTTAATTTAAAGCATTGCTATACAGGAGACAAAGGTTGCCCACCACGCTCAGTGTAATAGCCCGGAGACTACTTTCTAAACATTATTTCCATGCAGGCACTGTTAGCCTGGCAAAAGTGAACAAATGGGTCTATAGCTCAAAAGAGAAATTTGGACTGGAGATAAAAAATGGTTGTCATCAGCATTCGTGATCAACAAATGCTGGTGGTTGTTGAGAAGGTGGTGGTAGTTTGGCTCCAGGCACATATACAGGTTCTCAGGGAAGGTGAAGAGAGTGAGAAGGGGGCCAAAGACAGAACTCAGGGACCATGGATATTTAAAGGGTTGGCGAGGGAGCACATTTCTTTTTTATTGTTTGTTTTTTTGGGAGCACATTTCTGAATAGAGAAAGGAACAGCCAGAGCGGTGGAAATCTCAAAACCAAAATCTAGCCAAGGTGGCATAGATCTTGGAGGAAAGGACAAGGTGCCAATTCCAGAGAGATGGAAAAAAAGTAAGGATGCGCTTCTGAGAAGTGGAGGGGAGGGGCTGGAAGAGTGCTGAAGGGGATTGAGGAAGTTGGCCAGCTTGGTGGGGGGGGAGGGCGCCTTGAGAGACGCGGGTAGACAGCAGAGAGGAACTCAGTGTCACGGAGATCCACCCCTCTCACTCCCATGAGGTTTACCTGAAGGTGTTTAAAAGCTGATGGGAACGAGCCAATCTATTCAGAGAAATTGAGAAACAAGCAAGAAGGGGGAGGATGGGTGGAATGAGGTTTCTGAGAATAAGGGACCCGGCACCCCTGAAGGAGCCCACGGGAAGAGGGAATGCCCCCCACCACTCAGGCAGTTGCAGGTCCCAAGGTCAACCTAGGACGCGGACCGTGGGACCAGGCCGCCGCCTTCCCTGCTGGGCTCCTGAGCAGCACGTGACGTCGGTGCCCTCTAGTGGCGGTAGTCGGAATCGTACGGCACGTGGAGTCTCCGTTGGCGGGAGAACCCGAGCGAGAGGCAGTGAGGTGATTCGCGACCCTGAGCGGCTGGGGACACAGGGGTCGCTAAGGATAAAGTTCATGGCACAAAAGGAGTGGGGAAAGAAACCATTTGGATGGGGTACGTTTTTTAACCTTTCCTGCACTTCTCCTCGGGGGG
>NW_020173388.1:2947684-2958230 GCF_003031525.2 Neophocaena asiaeorientalis asiaeorientalis
AAAGGTTATGCCCGGCGCCACAAAAACACCCGAGCCTGAGTCAGATCCATGCTGTGGATTCCGACCTGTTGTGACCCGCCAGGCACAGACCGTCTGTAGATGGTGCAGCACGGCGGACGTTGGGGAGTCAGGAGATGCTGCTACCTTTGCCTTGTGGTCAAGCACAGGAAAGACGGGGAGGGGAGAAGTGGGGCTGGCGCAGGGAGAAGAGGCATCGGCTGTGCAATGCTGCCATCTACCGGCCTGCCCGGTGCTCGCCCCGGGGTGGGGTGGGGGCGGCACTTAAATGCAGAGGGAGCTGCGTCCCGCTGAACAGTGGCACCGGATCTGGTCTTAGCGAGCGGTTTTCAGGCTTAGCCACAGAAACTCACCGGCTCATATAGCAACTCGGGAAAATATACAGGTGTTTTGTGTTTGGGGGGTCATTGGTTTTGGATTTTCCATCTTAAAACATCCACAAAGAAGCTTCTAGGCACAGAATCGCTCCCATGGCCAAATGAGATAAAATCTCCAATAAGTGTATAAAACAAAGAGCAGATCAGTCTCTGGGGTCTGGAATTGTGCGGGTGGCAGTCTTAGGGTCCAAGGTCATTCTCAGCCTTACAAATCTGTGAGGCGCCTGGAAAGAGGGTTTGGGTCTTAAGTCTGTTTGTTTCTCTGGGCTCAGTTTCTTCATCTGTAACATGGCAATAAAGTTGCCCTCACAGGAATGCTTGGGGGATCAGATATGCTGACTCTTGGGAACAGTGTGGAAAGTATAAAACTACATGTCATCACTAGCTGTGATCAAATGCAAACTTTTCTTCCAAATCAGAGGTGACTGAAGATGTCACACATACAGCAGTTGCTGGTAGGGAGGAGAGGACTTGAGTATCTCTGTTCCATTTTCCCAGATATTGTTTTCTATAAAACCTGACTTTCCTGAATGGTTCTCCCATACCATCCCTAGGGATTTTGTAAGGAAGAATTAAATCACTTTAACAGAAAGCTTGTCTCTGTTCCTGGAGAGATAATGATGAAGTCAATAGGTTTTTGGAGTTGTATTTGTTAAGTCCAAATGTATGTCGGTCTTATTTTTTGTAGCTAAACAGAACAAATGCTAGACGTTTTTGCAGTGAGAATGATTTTCTCCATATTGCATAAGACAAACTGAGGTTCATAGAAGTTAATTTACCCAAGGACATAAAGCAAATAAGTGATGGGTATAAAATTCACAGTTGGGGGAGAATTAATCAATAAACTTTGAACAAAGCCTTGGGCATAGGCAGGATACAGGGCCATCCATAACATCTTTCCAAATGTAATATGAGGACTTCCCTGCCTAAAAAAAAGCACTTTCCATACCTGCTTATAGAGAAAATGTTACCATTAGACAATAATTCCTCAGGTTTAAGACATTTTTGTTCCTTTTTTGAAAAGCAAATTCTCCCAAGAATGGTAATAACTTTAAGCTTTTTTAGTTATCTATACCTACGTAAGAAAAAGTTTATTATATTCTCCCCCAGCGAACAGCTTTTGATAAAGGGATGGATGGAAAGCATGTAGAGAGTCTGAATGCTCACAGGGAATAAAAAGAAAAGGGATACAGAAAGGGAGGCAGGTTGCCCAAAATTGTCTATTTCACTGTTTTACCTAGAGTTTTGGCTTTGTTGATGGGATGTGGTTTTGGTGCCAAAATATCACATACTGAAAAAGAACAAAGTTGGAGGGCTCACATTTCCTGATTTCAAAACTTATTGCAAAGCTACAATACTCATGGTATAAGTTTGGTATGGGCAAAAGGATTGACATATAGATAAATGGAATAAAATTGAAGTCAGAAATAAACCTGAACATTATGGTCAACTGAATTTTTTTTTTTTTTTTTTTTTTTGCGGTACGCGGGCCTCTCACTGTTGTGGCCTCTCCTGTTGCGGAGCACAGGCTCCGGACGCGCAGGATCAGCGGCCATGGCTCATGGGCCCAGCCGCTCTGCGGCATGTGGGATCTTCCCGGACCGGGGCACGAACCCATGTCCCCTGCATCGGCAGGCAGACTCTCAACCACTGCACCACCAGGGAAGCCCTGGTCAACTGATTTTTGACCAAGATGCCAGGAAAATTAAATGGGGGGGAGGGGAATAGTCTTTTCCATAAATGGTACTGGGAAAACTGGATATATACATGTAAAAGACTGAAGTTGGACCCTTTACTCCACTATATACAAAAATTAACCCAATATGGATTATAGACCTAAGTCAGAGTGAAAACATAAAACTCTTAGAAGAAAATATAGGAGTAAATCTTCATGAACTCAGATTAGACAAAGACTGCTTAGGTACGACATCAAAAGCACAAGCAACGAAAGTAAAAATAGATAAATTGGACTTAAAATTTAAAACTTGTACTTAAAAGGACACTTCAAGAAAGTGAAAAGATGCCCTACAGAATGGGAGAAACTATTTGCAAATCGAATATCTGATAAGGAAATTGTATCCAGAATATATAAAGAATTCATATATGTCAATAATTTTAAAAGATAACCCATGTTAAAATGGGCAAAGAGGGCTTCCCTGGTGGCGCAGTGGTTGAGAGTACGCCTGACGCTGCAGGGGACACGGGTTCGTGCCCTGGTCCGGGAAGATCCCACATGCCGCGGAGCGGCTGGGCCCGTGAGCCATGGCCGCTGAGCCTGCGCGTCCGGAGCCTGTGCTCCGCAACGGGAGAGGCCACAACAGTGAGAGGCCCGCGTACCGAAAAAAAAAAAAAAATGGGCAAAGAATTTGACTAGACATTTCTCCAAAAAGGTATACAAATGGCAATAAGCATATGAAAAGATCATCAGCATCATTAGCCATCAGAGAACCCACCTCACACCTAGCCAGGTGTGTGTAAAGAAGCCTGTAGATGATTCCAACCCCCAGCCATTCAAATCTTCCCACTCAGACATGGTGGAGCAGACAAGTTATTCCTTCATGTGCCATCCAAATCCCTAACCCACAGGATCCATGCACATAACAACACAACTGTTGTTTTATACCCTAAGTTAGGGGTAGTGTGTAATGCTGTCATAGATAACCAGAACATCGTTCCAACGTTAAGTGTTCAGACTCTCCCTCTGTCAACCTGACCAACTAGGACAAAGGAATAAGAGAGGAACATGGAAGCCTCCCTATGAAAATTATCCACCATGGCAATAGAAACCATTAATTGGGCATCTATTGTATGCTAGAGTGGTGCTAGGTGCTTTCTGTACTCTATCACTAATCCTTCTGGAAACCCACCTAGTATGTGGTGTGAGCCCCATCATACAGACAAGGAAGCTGAGGTCTGGCAACTCTGAATGACTTGCTCAGGGTCACATAGACAGTAGACAGCCGGGATTGACATCCATGCTAACCTGACCACACCACATCCAAAACCCACATGCTTCCACCCACAGTGTAGTAGCCACCGCCTGCCCACCCCCAGGCTCTGCACCAGGAATGCAAAGCTATTTCTAAAGCTGCAATCATGGTATTGAGGTATATAAAGAAGGATGACATTTTTTGTTTCACTGTCAAAACATCATAAAACATGCAGAACACCAGGTGGCAGAAGAGTTCAAGGTGTTCATTTTCATTAATTCATCTTATCAAAAGAATTTTAAATCATAAAAAGGAAATGAGGGGAACAGAAAAACAGAGCAGATTTCCCCTGCCTGGAGTAGAGACTGGTAAAGTCACAGAAAGAGCCTTTCCACTCTGGACCAGACTTAAGGTAGAGACCTGGCTGGTCATGTCCTGCCCTGTGGGTGCAAGGAGGTGGTCAAATTGTGGGAGGTGAGCCAGTGGACCAGGGTGCTTTGGAAAAAGACCAGAGACTAGGATAACCCTGAAGATGGTAGAATACATCAGCCCCTAGGTATTTCCATATCAGCTCACCACATACCACCTCCCCAAGCAGTTATATAATTATTTAGTATGTAAATTGTTTGTTTAATGTCTGTATTAGTCAGGATTCTCCAGGGAGAGAGAGAGAGAGACAAAGAAACTTATTATAAGGAGTTGGCTCATGTGACTATGGAAACTGAAAAATCTCAAAATCCACAGTCAGCAAGCTGAAGACGCAGGAGAGCTGCTGGTGTAAATGCCAGTACAAGCCCAAAGGCAGAACAGACTGCTGTCCATCTCAAGGGGTTGCCTCTGAAGTTCCTTCTTACTCGGCCTTTTTGTTCTATTCAGATCTTCCACTGATTGGATGAGGCCCACCCACATTGGGGAGGGCAATCTGCTTTACTCAGCCTACCGATTAGAATGTTAACCTCATCCTAAAATACCCAGAATAAAGTTAGACTAAATATCTGGGCACCCCATGGACCAGTCAAGTGACACAGGAAGTGAACCATCCTAATGTCCATTGCCCCTACCGGACTGTAAGCTCCCTGAGCCCAGTGACTACTTTTTCTTGTTCTCAGACATAATCCCAGAACCTGGCATAATAGTTCATCATCACGAAGATGTTACATAAATATTTGTTGAGTGAATGACCCCAGGAGGCTTCTTCATTGATATTAAACTACCAAGACCCTGATGAACACCCAATTATAATTCATACCTGAGTATAAAATAACACCATGCTGTGAACTACCTCTTAAGCTTCAAGGTCCAAAGCAGAAGACCTACCTGGTCTCCATTAGTAACAGTGATGTCAAATGAAGAAGCAGAAGCTAAAAATAGAGTAAAGGCATTCAGGGATGTGGGTGAATATAGAGTAATCCAGGAGAAATGTAATGTGAACCACTTGGGTATTTTAAATTTTCTAGTAGCCACAATTTTAAAAAGCAAGAAGCAGCAAGTGAAATTAATTGTCATAATATATTGTATATTCTTACAAATACAAAGTATAATTTTTAAATGTAATTATTGCACCCAATATATCCAAAATATCATTTCCGCATGTAATCCATCTGGTAATCATGAATGAGGTAGTTTACCTTCTTCTTTGAGACTAAGCTTTTAAAATTCACACAGCACGTCTCAATTTGGATGAGCCACATTTCAAGGGCTCAGCTGCCTCATGTGCTGGTGGCCAGCACAGTCCAGGGGCTGGCAGAAGATGTCTGACTGCTTATAAATGAGGGTGAGAGCATCCTCGGAAGCCCTGGTTATATAGTCACCCTGATTTGAGTGTCCACGGGATTAAATGTCTATGTCCCCATGTCTTCTCCGATTTGAGAAAAATCAGAAGCAGGGTCACCACGGACCTGAAGTCCACGGAGCCAGATGGGGCCACAACTCGGGACCTGTTCACAATCAGTGAGACCTGGGGCAAGTCACTCAGCCCCTCCGGGTGCCGGTGTCCTCACAAATGAAATGGAGCATTGCTGTGACAGTCAAGTGTCAAAACCGCCAAACCTGATACTTCTCTTTTCCTGCACAAGGCACTCCAGGGTTCCAGGCTTACCTCCCCAAACATGGAACTAAACCAGGGTCCTGCTATTGGCCTCTCCCGTGGAATATCTGAGGCTTGACTTAAAACAGAAGAAAATTCTGCAATAAGCGACAGTATGCCTAGACCTTGAGGACGTTATGCTAAGTGACGTAAGCCCAGACACAGAAAGGCAAGCACGGCATGTTTCCACTTATGCGAGGTATCCAAAGTAGTCACGTTCATAGACTCCAAGACTGGAACAATGGTTGCCAGGGGCAGGGGGGCAGGGACGGATGGAGAGTTATTAATCAACTGACATAAAGTTTCAGTTAACTATTGGCTTAGCCAAAAAGGTCATTCAGGTTTCTCCATAACATCTTGCGGAAAAACCCGAACGAACTTTTTGGCCAGCCCAATAAGATGCATAAGCTCTAGAGACCTGCTGAACAACATTGTACCTGTAGTCGGCAATAATACGTGCACTTCAAATTTGTTAAGGAGAGAGGTCTCATGTTAAGTATTTTTTAGCAAAGTAAAATGAAAAAAAAAAAAAAGAATGGCTGAGGCCTGAAATAGTGTCTGAAAGGGAGTTTCCACTTCCCTAGGACTCCCCTTTGTGGGACTCCTGAAGGAAGCTAGTGCATGAGGGGCCTCCCTAGGGTGGACTTCATGGTTGCCGTCCGTGGAGGGAGCTGGTGGTCTCTTCCAGCCCCTGGCGTGGGCTTCTAGCCCAGACGTAGGAGATTTCACATAGAGCAAACCAACGGCCAGAACACAGAATCAGTGGCCCTCTCTACAATGTGGCCAAATGATGCACATGCTCTCACTCTCTCTGCCATTTTTGGAGCTATCCCAGGAGCTCAGAGAGATGTGGACCACGGGACTGCAGCTGCATGAAGTGACCCCAGGCAAAACCAACACGGGAACCACCCACCGGAGCCCAGCCTAATTTGCTGACGCGTAGAATCACGAGTAATTAAAACGGTGGTTGTTGTAAAAAAACAAAAAACAAAAAAACCAAAAACGCCAGCATCTCCAGGGAGTGATGCCAGGATCAGTCATATTAGGAAGACAATCACAAACCCACTGGGGGCCCTCACAGCTGTTTCCAACCCTCTGCCCATGATCTGGTTTCCCATGGCCCACGCACCTTCAAATTTCCCACAAGAGCAGCTTCTGAATGTCAAAGGCATTAGAAATGTATCATCTTCTCCTATTTTCTATTTTGTACATTGGCTTCCCAGCACCCTTGACATTAACCTCCTCCCAAATGTTATCAAATCCATGTTCCCATTCAGGATCTGTCAGCTTCTTTATCTTTTAGAAAGGTAACAGAGGGAAAAGAAACCAGCCCAAATGGCTTTTTTGGCTGCCCATGGTGTTCTTGGAAATCTGTAAGCAAGGCATCCAAGCCTTCTCCCCTATTGTTAGTACCAGCTGGCAGGCCATGGACCGACAGTGCATTCACCAGCATCTGTTGTTCTATCCAGCAGAATAAAGCCTGGCTGTTTTTTCTCTCTACCAAAGTAAAAGAGGAGTCCTGAGTAACTGACAAATTATCTGAACGAGACAACAAATTTTTAAGAAACTTCCTGCTTTCGTAGAACTGTACGGAAGACAGCTGAAGCGCGCACACTTCTAGGCCCCCTGCAGGGGAGCTGCAAGCTCTCAGGACTATGGGAAGGGTGGGAGCTCCTGAAGGAGCAGGCGTAAGAGAAGCAGACAGATGGAGAATGGAAAGAAGATGGAGGAAAGCTATAAAAGAGGATGGCTCTGGTGGCCGGGAGGAGGCATGTTTGTTGCATTCCTACCTGGTAGACCCGCCGACCCAGTCTCCAGGGAAGCCTTGCTGCTTTGCTGTAGGACTGTGGCCAGCAGGCAGCCTCCTGATGTCAGCTCAAGGTTTGCCTCTGATGCAGGAGCTGCCTAACCAGAGAGCACACCTTTCTCCGAGGCAGCCACATCTGGTGGTTGAGTGAGGCAGGGATGGAGAGGGCCGGCCATCTCAGCCCCTCGTGGGACAATGCAGATGGGCAGTGGGGGGCCTGGGGGCCTGCACTGCAGCCCAGCTCTCCCTCTGCCCAGGCATGCCTCCCTGCCTTGCTACTCACAGAGGCAGGTCCCTAGAAAGGGCTTGCACTCCAAACTCCATCTCAGCATCTGCTTCTGAAAAATCCAGCCTGCAGTGGCCTAGATTTCATAACACGTTGCCCCTCTTCATCTGCACTATTATGAGTTGGATATAGATAGATATAGATATAGATACAGATGATATAGATGTAGATATAGATGATACACATATAGATACAGATATAGATGATATATAGATGATATATAGATACAGACGATATAGACAGATATAGATGATATAGATAGATATAGATAATATAGATAGATAGATATAGATAAAGATATAGATATAGAATTTCCCTTTTACAACTGAGGACACCAAGGCTCTAGGAGGTTTAGTAACTTGCCCTTGGGTCACAGGGTGGCAGAACTGGGGTTGAACTCAGCCAGTCCAGCACCAGTGTATGCTACCACCAGGAGCTTGCTGATTAGAAGACCCTCCAGATGAATTGCTGATGACCTAAAGTGCACCGGAAATTCTGGAATGAGTGAGCCCCTTTAAGGGAAGAGCAGAGGTGGGAGAAAAACTGCAGACTCACCATTTGATGAGATTTCAAGGCTTCTCGGAAGGTCCCCTGCTCCCAAAATACTCCTCCCACCTGACCAATTTTGGGGCTGACTACAGTCCCAAAATTGGAAGAAAAATTAATACATAATCCTGAGAGGAGTATCGAATTCACTTAATGTATTTGTAGGGTTAGGTCCGCAGGCCCCCAGGCACCCCTTTCTGTGCTCCTTTCTATCATCCTCTGCTTTGCCTCCTGTTCCTATCCTATCATCAAGAAAGTGATCTGGGGCTTCCCTGGTGGCGCAGTGGTTGGGAGTCCACCTGCCGATGCAGGGGACACGGGTTTGTGCCCTGGTCCGGGAGGATCCCACATGCCGCGGAGCGGCTGGGCCCGTGAGCCATGGCCGCTGAGCCTGCGGGTCCGGAGCCTGTGCTCCGCAACGGGAGAGGTCACAGCAGTGAGATGCCCGCGTACCGCAAAAAAAAAGCCAACTCACAGGATGGAACACAATCTAAGCTCCTAAATCCAGATGAAAGTGTCTGTCTCCACAGTAGGACTCCATCCACCTTTATTGATTTCACACTCTATCCATTGACCCTACTTCCAGAAATAGCTGCCTACTCTAACTGTTGAGCCACCCTGCCCCACTCTCAGACCAGGAAGTTCTAGTGCAGCTGAGTCCACACCCAGCTCCAGGTTTGGCCAATAAAAGCCTTCATGACCCTGGGTACTCTAACTGATTCAGAGATGGGCACATGACCCATCAAGGCCAAAGAGACATTGATTAAAGCTTCTGGGATATAAACATGTGAAATTTCTCACTAGAGTGGAACCTGAAATGATGAAGCCTAGAACTCCATAGCTGTTTTAATTGCATGAAGGGAAACTTGTCTGAGATGGAGTCACCAAAGAGGAAGAGGAGCTGAGAGGTCAGGAGAGAGAAACTGGAGCCAGATGACATCATTTCCGAGCCTGTATTGAACCATGCCTCAGAGTGGTTTGGTAGAAGGTCCATTAAATGTTCCTTCTCCACTTTGGGTTGACTTTTCTATCACCTGACACAAAAACCATTTTAATGGGTACAGAGTATAAATCATTTCAGCTTTTGTTAGGCAACTTGTCAATATCTATAAAAAATTTTTTTCATGTGCAATAACTCTTGTCCTAGCAATTCTACTTCCAGAAAAATAATCTTCAGACATGCTCTCACAAGTATGGAAATATATATATGTACAATCATGAAGTTCATTGAAGCATTGCTTGTCACAGCAAAGAGTTGGAAACAACCTACTGTCACTCACTAGAAACCTGCCTCATTTTAGGCATTTACGATGTTAATGAAGAGTAAAACATAACCCCAATTATAGGGTCAAGGACTCTCAGAGCTAGAAGGCATCTTAAGTCAAGTATTCTACATCTGTCTCCTGATAGATGCAAAATCTGAAGCCCACAGAGGTAAAGGGACTTGGCTGGTGTCATTCAAGCTAATTCTTCAGAGCCAGGACAAGACCCTTTATCTTCGGGCAGCCATTCATCCTCTATGTCATGCTGGGTCTGAAGTTCTAGTAGTGATGCTCATTGTTAGACAATGGCAGGTGTCTGGCTTTTCACCATAAAATCAATACCCCCAAATGCAAAAGTTAAATCAACATTACACTCAGTGTCAGTGATAACAAATTAAGCTGCTTCAAGCTAACAACAATAGCTTTTTCCCTAAGGACAACTTTTTCTTTCTCTTTCTTCCCCTTCTTTTCCCCAAAAACTCACACTTATCCTGGACAACCTAATACAAATGGCAGTTCAGAAAACTACGGCAACTAAATGCCAGCCAGAGCAAAGCTCTATTCTCAGTCACAGTAATAAAAGCTGTTGAAAATGCTGTGCATTCAAGTCACAAAAGATATGATTTCTGCCTGAGATTGTCCGATAACAGAAATAAATGATGGTTCTTTGCCTGAAAATACATAATGATTGTTGGCTGTGTATTTCACCATGGATAATGCGGAAGTCACCATCCTTCAAATGTGTGTGGATTGAAGTTGCTGTTGCCTATTCCTTGCAGGATGATTTGCAGCGAGAGACAAGACAGGGCAGGAGAAATGTCTACATCCAGGTCAGGCTGGACGCACTCCAGCCAATTTTCCACCCTGAATTGTTTGATCTTCCCTTCTAAGGTCCCGGTTTATTGCATGCAAAGGGCAGATTGATTGCCTGCATTCGACTAAGATGAAGGCACCCTCATATTCTTAAACTTTTGCAGAACTGAATCCCTCAGAAGTCACTCCATATTCCCAGGCCTGGCCACCATTTAACTACTTAAATCTCTGATGGCCTGACCTACTCTAGTTTGTAAACACTTTCTGCTTGACTGAGAATGGGACCAAATGGAAACCAGCACATATACCGGGTGTCATCACCTCCCCCCAGGCCAGACCAAACTTCATTCTTGCTGCTCAATTGCACCAGTCGTTGTTTTCATCACTTTCTGATGAATTAGGAATTACTGGCGGGCTTCCC
>NW_020173388.1:2958871-2972015 GCF_003031525.2 Neophocaena asiaeorientalis asiaeorientalis
TCTAATTTGGCTACCAGAATACTATTAAAACCTGTGGAAGGTAGTTGGTTGGTCATTGTTGGCCAACAGAGGAAGACAACCGTCTCTCTGAGCATCAACCTCATGCTATTCACAACCCCAGGACAGCAGACTCCAGTGAGATCAGGAATTTTTTTTTTTTTTTTTTTTTTTTTTCGGTACGGGCCTCTCACTGCCGCCGCCTCTCCCGCCGCGGAGCACAGGCTCCGGACGCGCAAGCCCAGTGGCCATAGGCTCACTGGCCCAGCCGCTCCGCGGCATGTGGGATCTTCCCGGACCGAGGCACGAACCCGCGTCCCCTGCACCGGCAGGTGGACTCTCAACCACTGCGCCACCAGGGAAGCCCTGAGCTCAGGAATTTTAAGTATGAAGTTTCTCACAGGATAGAGTTCAAGGGCTCCTAAGGTTTTCCCTAACCCCAAGCCCTTCCCCGGGAGCCTATTATACCTAAAATTTCACCATTAAAAATGTGTTTCATTAGAGTTCAGTCAAACTGAGGGTCTCTCAGTGGTCCCTGTGAAATTCTAGTACCACTGAGAGGGCTAAATATTATCTCCTCCTTAGCAGAGATGTCCTCTAAATTGGCAGGCACTGAGCACAAGGTTTTATGACAATTTGAAGCATCCTGATGGGGGAGAGACAGGAGGAACAGGAAGAGAGTCACAGAAAGGAAATGCAAAAAGACACCACAGATACCTACTTTCCAATTTAACCCAGGATCAGCTCAAGTAAAATACCAATCCAATTTATAAGAGAAATCAGTCCCAGTGAGATGCTCTATGGACAGAAGGAAAATTCCACAGGACGTTCCTGGAAGCTCAGTTAAGTCCCAGAAGAGATTTTTCATGCCTTTCCAGCTCTGTAACTCATTTCATTGGCTGTTTCCAGGTGCCTAATGAGGGAAACAGGACCAGGGGGGCAGACAGACTTGAGGCATGGAGGATGTGAAGAGGAGAAACATACTCTTCAATATCATCGGGTGTCAGTAAAAAAGGTTTTAATGCTTTATAGAGCAAGAAAAATTAGTTGACTTCACCTTCTTTTTTTAAAATTTATTTATTTATTTTTGGCTGCGTTGGGTCTTCATTGCTGCACGGGCTTTTCTCTGGTTGTGGTGAGCAGGGGCCACTCTTTGCTGCGGTGTGCGGGCCTCTCATTGCGGTGGCCTCTTCCATTGCAGAGCATGGGATCCAGGCATGTGGGCTTCAGTAGTTGTGGCACAAAGGCTCAGCAGTCGTGGCCCACCGGCTCCAGAGCTCAGGCCCAGCTGTTGTGGCGCACAGGCTTAGTTGCTCCGCGGCACGTGGGATCCTCCCAGACCAGGGCTCGAACCGTGTCCCCTGCATTGGCAGGCGGATTCTTAACCCCTGCGCCACCAGGGAAGTCCCCACCTGCTTTTTTAAAAGGGTAAAATATTTGTTAGAGCTTCACAAAAAATTCTCTTTAGCTATATCAATGCTTTATTATTGCTGTCAGCTCTTGATTTGTCTAACTAATGACTTAATCATGTTTCTCCCTCTGACTTAATCATCTTTCTCTTTCCCCCAAGTAAGAACGGAGTCGGTTCCCCCCACTCAGTTGAGACTTAGACTGTGTGCGTATTCAAGGCCTCTTTACCATCTCTTTTCAGCAAGGTCTCTACTGACTGAAACTGTTCTACTCTAAATGGATCCAAAAAAATTTAAAAACAAAACAAAAAAAAATGGATCCTAAAATTGCCCCGAGCTCCAAAATTCACTAAGTTTCTTTTCTGGCTTGTTTTGTGTGACCATTATAAATAGATAGAGGTGGTTCCTACACAGGCACACCCATCCCACCTACTTCATGTGTATCTATTTTACTTCTCCAGTTTCTATTACTAATTGAAGCAGTTTACCTCTTGTGTTTTAGGACAACTAGACCCGTCTGAGATTATCCAGTGCAACCTTCATCATAGGACCCACTGGCCTCTGAGAAAACCCGCCTGGGGATAAATCCTCCAAACTCTCTCCTCTCAACCTTTGAATGTACTTATAATCCATTGTCCTTCCTTCAAACTCATCCCAGGATAAATGCACTTCCATTCCCAAAAAAACACCTCAACTTTCTCTTAGTTTTGCCCATTTTTGCCTCCTGCTGTATCTTGAAATATTCATTTCTACCCCATCCAGCACCTCACCACAAATGCTCCCATCTCTCCACCTTCTCACTCCCAGCCTCTAAATATGCACCTATCTCCTCCAATTCAAAGACATCTCAATCCTCTCTCCATGGAGAAAGTGCAAAGACTAGACTTTATGTTCAATGACTAAACTTTATGTCCTTCAAACTATATTTCTAGAGTGCCAGTCACATCGTGGATGCTCAAATGTGGTTCTCTTTCCCCCAACTGGGGATTTGCTCCTCAGCCTTCCAGGCAAGCCCAGGGTGGTGCAGTATAGTGGAAAGAGCACAGACAGATCTTTATTTTTATTGAAGTATAGTTGATGATTTACAATGCTGTGTTAATTTCTGCTGTACAGCAAAGCGATTCAGATATATACAATATATATATTCTTTTCCATTATAGTTTATTACAGGATATTGAATATAGTTCCCTGTGCTATACACTAGGACCTTGTTGTTTATCTATATTATTTATATTATGTTGTATCTGCTAATCCCAAACTGAAAATCCCTTTCCCCACCCCTTCCCCTTTGGTAATCAAAAGTTTGTTTTCTATCAGACAGATCTTTAGGGTCAGGCAGATATAGGTGTCCTTCCCAGCTCTCCCACTTGCCATCACATCTATGTAATGGTGGGGATTGTGCATAGAGATCAATGTGGAGGTTTTCCCTCTCCCACCATCAAGGGCAAGGACCACAATCTCAGTGATCTTTGTCTTTATCTCCAGTCCCAAGAGGCACACCTGGCAGATAGAAGCTGTTTACTGGATGTTTGTTGAACTAACATGCAAAGGGTAACTGAAGATGGTATTAAATGTATTAAATATCAGACACCATAGAGAAATGGTGGGGGGGAGGGGAGAGGGAACCCAAGGTTTTCAGAAGTGCCAAGAAATCCCTGGATAGCCCCTAAATCATCGGTCACAAGTTCCAGCAGCCTTTATCAAAAAGAAACATTATAGGGCTTCCCTGGTGGCGCAGCGGTTGAGAGTCTGCCTGCCGATGCAGGGGACGCGGGGTCGTGCCCCGGTCTGGGAAGATCCCCCATGCCGCGGAGCGGCTGGGCCCATGAGCCATGGCCGTTGAGCCTGCGCGTCTGGAGCCTGTGCTCCGCAACAGGAGGGGCCACAACAATGAGAGGCCTGCATACTGCAAAAAAAAAAAAAAGAAACATTACAGCAGAGACCAAGTTAATGATGGCACTAGCGTCCCGTTATCAAAAGAAGACAGTGGCTAGTCTGTTTCTACCTACTTGAAAACAGCATGACTTATTTTCTGATGTGCTTGCTCTCCTCAGAGGAATGAAAGGTAGTAAATGTGAAATGCTATCTTTACCATGTTTTCAAAATATCTAATAGATGCTAAAAGTGGAATTATGCATTTTTAAAATGTTCTTACTTGTTTTTCCCTTTGTAACCCAAATAAAACTGGGTATTCCGTGGTTAGCTTCAACACAGTGTTGCATGCAAAAGAATCCAAAATCCAAAAGAAAAAAAAAAGCACATTGAAAAGCAATTAAAATTTTTATGAAATTCTTTTGAAGCGTGTGGGAAAGGGGTATTAGATGGCATGACACTTGGGAAAATGTCTTTGTCTTTTTTTTTTAATATTTCTCCTTGGCAGCTCCACGCAAAACTTCATCCTTCTTCCTCTTCCTCCCACCCCAGCCACTTGCTCTGAGACCCTTTCTGCTCTCCCAGTAGCTCTGGGCTCTTCCCACTAAAAACCAGTCTAGTCTCTCTCTTCTTTCCAGTTCTGCAGCCTCACGTTTCCTCAGTTAGCACAGCAAGATGTTAGAGCCGAGCCTTCTCAGAAAAGGAGGGAGTGGGGAAAGCTGAGATTACTTACATGTTAATACTTTTTGTGTCACCAGTTCTATCATATCTTTATTTTCTAAATTTTCTAATAAACATGTGTAACACTGTAATCAGAAAGCAAGACCTATTTCCTTTTTTTCCAATAAAACATAGAGTATCTTTAAAATTCACCTTAAGACAGTGGTGCCCAGATTTTAGAATTTTACAGACAAGTACAACTTTAATAAAAATTCTGAGAACTAACACAGGGCTAATAATTTTATATTTAACCTCCCAAATGATTATTTATTTAATCTGCTATCCTCATTATTTCATAAAAGAAAAAACTTTTTTTTTTTTTCTTCGGTATGCGGGCCTCTCACTGTTGTGGCCTCTCCCGTTGCGGAGCACAGGCTCCAGACGCGCAGGCTCAGCGGCTCATGGCTCACGGGCCCAGCCGCTCCGCGGCATGGGGGATCTTCCCGGACCGGGGCACGAACCCGTGTGCCCTGCATCGGCAGGCGGACTCTCAACCACTGCGCCACCAGGGAAGCCCAAAGAAAGAACTTTTTAACAGACATACAGGTATGGCAGACATTATCCCATGATGAAAGAAAATGTCTTATATTGATTAACTTGGCTTTGCAAAAACTCCCTACAGGGTGCTTATGTTTTCTTTCACCACTCGCGGTGTATAGTATGAACTTTGTCAGAGGCCAGGGCTGCTCTGAGCACTGGCATTTGGGGACTACCAGCTGAGAGGTGGCGGAAAGTACAAGAATGGAGTCAGTATGGACTAGTGAATGTAGAGAAAGAGATGAAGATTAGGAACCGTCAGACAATGATTGAACAGAGTAGCTGCAGGGAAGGAGGAGAAGGTCGGCTGTGGGTCTCCTGGCTCCCACTTCAACCAGAGAGGCCTTACCCTCATTCAACATATATTAGGATTCCTCCTAATCCGGCTAGTCGGGAGCATATGGGTTCTCTGGCCTGGCTAATGGCTCGTGCCAATTCTTTAAATATCGAGTGAGCCTATATGGTGAGAAGAGAAAGAAATGAACTGACTTCTGTTGATAAAAATTATATACGTTTCTGCGTTCAGAACAACAGGTGATTCCATATACTTATCATTAACATAATACTTGAACTTATTTGCAGTTGTCTTTCATTTCACTGATTTCCCCATTATTCTTAACTGCTAAGCGCTGTGCACTCATACCCCGCTCTTCAGACTCACTGGCTTAGAAGGAGCCTGCATGGCTTTTTTTCAATGTGCTTTTGTTTTGTTGTTCTTGTTAACAGAACGTTCTGTTTCCTGAAATGTTTGATCTTATTTAGGCTGTAAATCTGGGTGTAGCCAAACCAGATATATTTTAGGAGACATTAAAGGGCTTAAAGTTTATGTGATAAAATAAATCATTTGTTCTCAGTGAGTGGGACGAAGTGAGTGCTGTTGGGTTTCAGAATCTTGGCTGGTTGCTGGATGGCTGGCTAGGCTTGATTGGGGTCGACTGAACTTCACGGAGTCCCCAAAACATTCAGACAAAATTGGCCGCCACCTTCGAAGAGCGTTTCGTGTTTTTGCTTTTGTTTCCACACGAAGGCTTCTGCTTCACTAGGATTAGGAACAATGTACATTCTGACGCTTTTGAAGATAATAGCAGGTGGAAACCTGAGTTTAAAAGTACCATATTTCTGATTTATTCCAGAATCCCTTATAGTTGCCTCCCTAGGAAGTAGCTCAGCTGACCTGCTTCCTAATCCAGCTTTATAAAATTCACATGAATAAAGGGTTTGACTTTTAAGTAAAGTTTAAAAACCACAAAAGCATAGGCGTGCACATCAGGGTACACCAGAGGGTGACAATACATAGTGGTAAAATGAAGAGTATTTTTAAAGTCTCACATAGTTATTGACTACCAACCTATGTTTCCCTGATGAGAACCTCATCCAGCCCAAACTCATAACAATTGCTTTCCCTCTGAGGTCAGCTTTGATAGCTGCCAGATATGAAAAGGAAAGAGGAAATGAAGGCAAGATGACACCAGGTGATGTCTGACAGTGTATCCTCTTTCTTTTCCGAGGAAGTGAAGAGAAACGAGACTCTTCCGCCTACCTCCACCTTTCCCCACTTGTAATTGGCCAAAGTAGCCCCTGTGGAAAAGATGTGCAAAAACAACAGTCACTTCCCCTTCCCTCGCAAAACTGCACCCATTTTTTTGTGCTGATGCAGACAGTCCATTTGATGTGCAGAGAGGACCCCACACAGGAGGAAAGAATCCAGCCCAAATTCTTCTCCAGCATCCTAAGGAGCAGCCTGGTTCCATTGCTCCCACCTCCCCACTGGCAGCATATCCACGTGGACAGGAGATATAGGTGGGTAGGACTTGGCACTCGTTGGAGCTGCCCTCTGAAGCTCATCCAATAATCCACCCACTAGAATCAGGAGGTGTGGAGATAATGACTATTTCCTGAATATCGTGCTGTTTAAGCAGCCCCGCTGTGGTGTTTGGAGAAATTCAGGATGTTTTTGCAGCCCAGGTGCCGTTGGAGCTGCCTAGCTAAGCTAAACACAACACACAGACATTGAGAACATGTGTTAGCTGGGCAGACTGCTGGCAGTCAGGACGGTGGTGGTGGTTTTTCTTGTTCCAGCAGTTGGCAGAGGAATGCATGCTTCAGTATAATCAGAAGCTTTCCACTTTTGAAAAAGAAATGTTTTCCCTGACACCAAAGCGTGAAGACAACGCTCTTCACTGCTCAAAAGCCCTTTCAGAGACAAAGTCCAAAACTGCAGACGGCCACTCAGAATCTTCCTCCATTTATCCCTGTTCTTAGTTGAAGCACTTTGGCTTGCAAGATGGGAGACCCATTCAAGCTAGCTCAAAAAAGGGTGTGTGTGTGTGTGTGTGTGTGTGTATGTGTGTGTTTGTGTGTGTAGATATTATTGAAGGAATGCAAAGAGGCTCAAAACAACCAGGGGTCCACCAGGAATCACCTGTGGCCTCCCTAAATCCCTCAGGGACCTCGTCGTCCCTCCCATCTCTGGTTCCTTCATGGACTTCTCCACCTGTCAACTATTTTCCTGTTTGTGGCCATGGCCTCCCGGCCCAACAACGTCGTCACCTTCTTGGAAAGGCCTTCCTTGACCCCCTCTATATGGTGCTATCTGTCTCACCCAGTTATACTCTATCAGATGACCCTGTTTTATCATTCCATCGCCTCTGTCACTGCAATGTATCAAATGTTTGTGTCGCACTCACAATTCCTTTGTTGAAACTGAACCCCCCATGTGATGTTATTTAGAAGTGGGGCCTTTGGTAGGTAATTAGGCCATGAGGGTGGAGCCCTCATGAGTGGCATTAGTGCCCTTATAAGAGGAGGCCAAAGAGCTACCTAGCCCTCTTTCCACCATGTGAGAATACAACTAAAAGACAGCTGTCTGCAAACCAAGAAGCAGGTCCTCACCAGAATGTGACCACTCTGGCACTCTAATCTCAGACTTCCAGCCTGCAGAACTGAGAAAAATTAATTTCTGTTGTTTATAAGCCACTCAATCTATGGTACTTTTTTATAGCAGCCCAAACTGACTAGGACAATGAACACTAAAATTTCCTTCGGCCGTTTCCCCACTTTGACATGAGCTCGATGAGAATAGGACTTTCTCATGTGCATCACTGTTGTCTTAGGCCCTAAAACAGCACGAGGCGGGTAACACTCTGTAAATGCATGATCATTCACACCCAGTGCCCTCTGCTGTGAAAATCTCTGTGATCATTGGTTCAAATTCCCTAGAGAGATCATCCGGTTGGTGCTCTGGCCAACTAATGGACCCGTGCCTTTAGTTATAGCATCTGTCCTTGGTCCAATCAGCCAGGTCACAGGGGAGGAGTCATAGACAGCCCTTTCCAAGAGAATGGGAGGTGCTGGGTCTCTAGAGGGTTCTATGGATGAAGAAGATACTGAAACCTGTCTCAGAGAGAACTGGCCACTTTGCAGTTACCTCTCATTACACACATGTGTGAACAAGTGTGTGTGCAACCCATTCTCTATCCCATTCCCATGGGCCACTCACCATGCAGACACCTGGCTCAAATTAGACACTCCAAAATTTTTGTTAGGTCACCCTGTATCCCCTGCTTCCAGATCTTGCCTCAAGCTGTTCCCCCTCTGCCAGAAAAGCCTGCCCCAGCTAGCCCAGCCCCACTACCAGTCTATAGATGTTATAGCCTCACTTCAGAATTCAACTCAGATTTTACTCCTTTTCCAGATTCTGTGATTCTAAATTAGTCACTCCTTTCTCCCAAGGGGCCACCTTGTTTTTTTGTGTGTTTTTTTTTGCGGTACACAGGTCTCTCACTGTTGTGGCCTCTCCCGTCGCAGAGCACAGGCTCCGGACGCGCAGACCCAGTGGCCATGGCTCACGGGCCTAGCCGCTCCGCGGCATGTGGGACCTTCCCGGACTGGGGCACGAACCCGTGTCCCCTGCATCGGCAGGCGGACTCTCAACCACTGCACCACCAGGGGAGCCCTGGGGCCACCTTGTTTTCACTTCTATTAGGAACTTATTCCAGGCTTCTTTCTAAGAGAAAGGCAAGAATCAGGTAATAAAATGCCACACAGAGAACCCAAGCAGTGGTAACCCAAAGACTTATTCACAGTAAGATGGAGATAAAGCGTGACATCCATGCCAGGTGGCCTCCTTCCTGTAGGAGGCCCCTGGAGAATGCTGTGGCAGCACAAACTGACATGGAAGGAGGCAGCCAGGGATAACATTGTGCCCATTTAACAACCAGGATAAACCCAGCCTTTACCCAAATACAGGTGTCTCTAGATTGCACCCCTGGACCAATGGTTAACATCACCTGGAGTACTTTTGAAAACTACCGAAGTCCAGACCCCAATCTAGTGATTGTGACTTAACTGCTCTGAGGTAGGGTGTGGTCATGGAAAACTACTGGCCTGAAGCTGTATCAAAACACCTATCATAAGAGAAAGACAAGGGCTTTGGTTCCAAAGCAGGCTGAGCATGAATTCCAACTCCACCATTTACCAGCTTTGCCATCTTCCACGAGTCACTTAAAATCTCGAGCCTCCATGCAGGTGAGCTGGTGCTAATAATTCCTACCTCGTATGATGATTGTAAGTATTAGAGAAAACATGTTCACGATTCCTAGAGCGTAGTGGACCCTCAATGAAATGGTGGGTATAAGTATTATTAATGCCTTCCCCCAACCTGTTGCAGATTGATATTTAACACTGTATGGTTTAAACACGTAAGGCAATGTTACCTGCACGAAAAAATATTAGTGCTTTATGGGTTGCTTTGTTTCTGTGTAGGCTACCTCAGTCCAGTCATACAGGAAAGTTGTTTGTCAGGCCAGATGCATGCTTCTCTGAAAAGTAACATCGTCCAGAATCTGACTTTTCATTGAGGCAATATGCCCTTATTAAATAACATTCGTGTCAGCAACTGTAGACCAGGAGGCAGCTATTCTGCCACAAAGCAATTGACATAGAAGTCAGTAGCTGCTCTTGAATAAGAATGCTGTGCCCACAGAAAGCAACGGGCAGCAAAAGCACTATTTTGTTTTTGTTTTTTTGCGGTACGCGGGCCTCTCACTGTTATGGCCCCTCCGGTTGTAGAGCACAGGCTCTATACGTGCAAGCTCAGCGGCCATGGCTCACAGGCCCAGCTGCTCCGCGGCACATGGCATCTTCCCGGACCGGGGCACGAACCCGTGTCGCCTGTATCGGCAGGCGGACTCTCAACCACTGCACCACCAGGGAAGCCCAGCAAAAGCACTATGGGAACATCACATGAGCGCGGGCCAGGCACCTATCACGTTTTACAGGCACATTTGTATGTGAGGGGAAATCCATCATCACGAACAAGAGGCAAGGAGAAATATCTTTCCTGTTTGTTATTAGCAAAATAACAGTATCCAGTTCCCAAATTCCATTCAAGAAATGCTGCCTGGCTTCTTCTCTCTGCTTGACCCTCTTCCCACCCCAAACTGGCACTAAATCTAAAATCTACAATCATATGAACTGAGACTTGCAAAGTCTGGCCTGACTTAAGCCACGTTTGTGTGTAAAATAAATATGCTGTCATTATAGTCTGAACCAACAGAGAAGAGAAATTTTTAATCAGGATAATTATTCACTGACTTAATTTAGACTTGTGGAAATGTCGATGAGCCTAGGTTCCCACTTTAAATACAAGATGTGGGTGGGGGGGAATTCCAACATGGGAATCAAAAGATTAAATTAAGACAAACTATTGCAAGACAAGCAAAAAAAATCTATGATAACAAAAATTTGGACCCTAATCAGGACCCTAATCCATGAATTGACCTATTGATTATTCTCAGCTGTTTACATTAGCCAATGCTTGGTCATTATCCTCGATAGTCAGGGTCAGCAAACAATAGCCCACAGGTCAAACCCGGGGCCCACCACCTGTTTTTGTCAATAAAGTTTTATTGGAACACAGCCACATTCATTTGTTTAACTATCACCTCTGGCTGCTTTCATGCTACAACAGCAGAGTTATATGGTTTCGAGATCATACTGCCTGTAAAGTTGAAAATATTTCCTATGTGGCCCTTAACCAAAAAAATCTTGCCAAGGCTGCTCTTCAGAAACATGGCGTATTTTGGTGTTATTTCCCCACCAAAAATACTTAAGCTAGACATGAGATCTTAAGTAAAACTATATTAAAATATGTGCTTGAAGATTTATGCTTTATATGGAGTACATGGAAGAGCAATAATGTATTTGTTGTTTGTTACATATCATCTGGGAAAAATTACTAAGTAAAATTATCTTATACCACTAAATATTTTTATATAGGTAAGAGTATGCTAACAGTAAAGATTTCATTTCAGTCTTTATTAGTAACTACTAAGCGGTTACTTATTTTCACCTATCAGTGCAACTTGGAAAAGAAATACAGTTCATATTATTTCTGTCTTGGCTTTTCCACAGAGTAAATGTAAAAGGAAATGGAACTGATGTGTTTAATTCAACTCAGCACTTTCTAACAAGGATGAAATAGTGTCAATTATAGGCACTGCAGTTGTTTCAAAGCAAACGGAAACATAAAATATACTCAATTTAATTAAAGCATAAAAATAAAATGAGGTACCAATAGTAAAAGAGTGAGAACAGCAGTATTGGTATGGTAATCTTATTTATGCATCTAGATTTACTGCATCCAAAATTGCATGGGTTTTAAACAGTCATTAATAGGAGTCCGGATAAAATAGAGCAACAAAGGGTGGGGGAGGGAACAATTTAAATAAGTGACATTTTTCTTTTTTGCATTTAGCCATCTTCTAAAGAAGGGGCTATTAAAATTTTAAATCAGTTTTTAATCAAAGTTTAGTGGTACAATATTTAATTGAAAACAACACCAGATGTTCTTTACCAAAACATCTTTCATAATGGCTAAACCAAGGTCTGAGAAGTTATTTAATGAGATAATTGTTGGTCTGTGAATACAGCAGAAATTTCTTATTTCCTTGTAAAACTAAAAACAGCCAGGTTTGGAGGCTGGCCCTGGTTCTGTTGACTGCTATCTGCTTCTCATAGCTCTCCTTGGGTGGTCCAAGCAAAGATGGGTGCTTGGAACACCAAACCTCAAAGTCCAAAACCAACAGAGAGCCCCAGGAATCAGTGCCCTGGAAGGTTGGCACCCTCTTTGAACCACATCGATAAGACAGGGAACGGGCATCAAACTGCAAGGTTCACAGACACATAAAAGAAAGAAAGGAAAGTCACAGAAGCTTGGATTCAGTGAAGAGCTAATTTCAGAAAACAATACTTGACAACTGTGATAGACAGAATTCCTAACTGACCATCCAAGATTTCCCACCCTAATCTCCAGGACTGTAAATGTGATGAGATGTCATGCCCCTGATTACGTTATATTACCTGGCAAAAGAGATTTTGAAAATATAATTAAATTATTACTGATCAATTGACTTTGAGTTAATCAAAAGGGAGATTGTCCAGATGAGCCTAGACCAATCACATGAGCCCTTTAAAGGCAGAAAGTGTTCTGTGGCAGAAGAGGAAGTCAGAGAGACTTGAATCACTAGAAGGATCTGACTATGCTATTACTGGCTTTGAAGATGGAGGGTGCCACAGGCAAGGACCAGAGAGCTGACCAGCCAACAACCAGCAAGAAAGTGGGGACTTCAGTCCTACAACCACAGGAACTGGGTTTTGCCAACAACCTGAATGATCTTGGAAGTGGATTCTTCCCCCAGACCCTCTTATGGATTCCATACGAACCCAAACCAAGGCACACTTTCATTTCAGCCTAGACAGAGGACCCAGTCAGTCCTACAAGCTGCTAAACTTGTGCTAATTTGTTAAGCAGCAATAGAAAACTAATACAGCCACCAACCCCTCCATTATTCAGGCCAGAATGACAGGACATTTCCAAAGCATCTACTGGCTTTTCTTATGGAGGCTCTGCTTCATCAAATATGTAAGACACCACCCCCTAACACTCACCATAAAATTAATAATATTTCCTCTCTCTGGAAAAGAGGATGGAATTGAGAATCTATGCATATTAAACAAGTTACACTGAGATCTGCAAGCACGTTTTCCAAAAAGACAAATACTGCAACAGGTGGAACATGTAATACTTGTGCAATTCCTGGGAGACACCTGTCCCTAAAAGTTGTGCCAGTTCACTGTTCAATGCTGCTACTACAGAGCAGAGGTGGACTTAACTATGAACCTGCTTCAAATGGGGTGATTAAATTCAGATTGGATATTGACACTGATCATCATTGCTGCTACATGGGAGATAATAAAAAGAGATAAAAACAGCTCTACCCCAACCCCTCTGAATCAGCCCCTGTTTGTGAGCTGAACCCTCTGTGTTCACTTTGCCCTTAAAAGTGAAGGACTAGAGGGGCGTCCCTGGTGGCACAGTGGTTGAGAGTCAGCCTGCCGATGCAGGGGACACGGGTTCGTGCCCCGGTCCGGAAAGATCCCACATGCCGCAGAGCGGCTGGGCCCGTAGCCATGGCCGCTGAGCCTGCACGTCCGGAGCCTGTGCTCCACAACGGGAGAGGCCACAACAATGAGAGGCCCACGTACTGCAAAAAAAAAAAAAAAAAAAAAAGGAAAGGACAAGAAAATTTTATTCTTGGGAAAAAAAG
>NW_020173388.1:2972088-2980450 GCF_003031525.2 Neophocaena asiaeorientalis asiaeorientalis
GCAAAAAAAAAAAAAAAAAAAAAAAAAGGGAAGGACTAGAAATATTTAGTCTTCGGAAAAAAAGTATATCTGACCAGCAGGGGGCTGAAACCAGTGTGGGGAATATTTAAATGTCATTTCCAATTCTTTGAGACAGAGAATTAAAGAGCAATAGGAAAACCCTTTGATGCCTTGGAACCTTTGCCTTATTGCTTATTTGGAAAGAATGCGGAAGGAGAATCCACACACTTCTGTAGGTCCTAAGGCAACAGCCATGAGACTGAAGAACTCCACGGGTGCAGAAGAGGTGGTGCTTTTCAAGAAGTATGGACTATTCTCCTAGAGACCTTCCCATCAGCACATGGCTTAGAGATCCAGCTTGTAAGTCTTGCAAGTTAGGCTAGAAAGACTAGCCCTACACAAACAAGTTTTCATTTTGTCCCAGGCACCATTTTAACTTTATCAGTGTTCACATAGGGCTTTTTTTAAAATACGGATGTCCTTGTAAAACTGTTGAAACATCTTCAAACTTAAGTCTCAAACCTTAGGTATCACTTATATCCTAAGTGTGGCCTGCAAAGTCATTTAGTCCCAAGGGCCACCAACAGAGCTACCCCCCCACCCCCCGTTCAGTACTCTAAGTCTCTCCAAAAAAGACAGGAGGAGTCAAATGCAGAAGCAAAGTGAAGGGAAAATAAAGCTATGTTACATAATTCCCACCAACCTAGTGAGAGGAAAATGTCCAACAATATTTTATTCTATCAATTTTGACAAAATTGTTGGTTTAGTAATCCTGTGAAAACACCAAAGAATGCACAGGAAATGATAGAAAAATAACATTTATTGAGGGTTAATTAGGTCCCAAGCACTATTCTAAGTGCTCCATGTGTATTAGCTCATTTGATGCTCCTACAACACTGTGAGGTAGGTACTACTCTTTTCCTCACATTATAGATGAGAAAACTGAGGCACAGAGAGGTTAAGTTACTTACTCAAGGTCATACAGCTAGAAACTGCTGGAAACTGGAATAAGAGAAGAAAGGGACCTCCCCGCGAAAAAAGAGTCTGAAGAATGTATGGTAACTGAGATGTCTTAGACAACAGAGAGCTAACTCGCGGAAGATATAGAGAGAAGACATTCATTCATGCATTCATTCACGCATACATGCTCCTACTGGGCTGAGTGCTAGAGATACAACATTAGTAGTCAATCAGTTTCTAAAGCCATTCATCATCCTTGAGATATAGCACATTCTGTTGGTTGGATAGAGTGCAATGAAGCTAAGAGGGAGAACGTACCCAGGAGGGGCCCCTCCGCCAGACCTGAGGGTTCGAGAATGATCTTCCCATGGAGATCAACGTCTGAGCCGAGACTTGAAGGAGGAGCCAGGATGCTCTGGGGGTCAGAGCAGAATGCCTCAGTCTTGGGGAAAAGTTTTCATTCCTCCTGAGCTCTGAATGTTTTAAAAATAGACCCCCAAAGAAGAGAAGATTCTGACGGCCAAATCCCAAACGACTTCCGTCAGAGTTTATGTTTCCTCCTACCCTACAAGCCCCCAGGAAAAGAGACAGGGCTTGGTAAAGGCAGGATGGATGTGTTGGGAAAGGCTGGAAGCTGGGACGTGATGTGCTTACTGAAAGGAAGGAACCCCTGGCGGGCAAGCCCAGCTACAGACGCTGTGGGGGAACGCAGCCTGGAGTGTGGATGTGTACGTGGATGATACGACATATGCAGAGCGAAGGTAGTCCAGGTAAGCGCCCACACAGGACAGCCCAGCAAGAAGGAGCTGAACTTCTGGAGCAGATGACACAGAGGTCTACATGGGCAGATGGGCATCAGACAGACCTGGCAACAAACTGCGGGAGTCCAGACATGGCTGGGGTTCAGAAGCACAGCTCCCAGAAGGGAAACAGGCAAAGGAGGCAGGGTTCCATCACAGACAAAACTGGGTCTTGGGAAGAAGATGAATGCTTAATTTCTCCAGGGAATTCCAGAAAGCAGAAACAGCTCATGAGAAGTCTAGAGAAGTTAACACATCCAGGAAACTGGAAGCCTTTCAGTTTGGTGGATCAGAGAGGTCAATGGAAAAGGGTGCAGCGATGCAGCTGGAGGACAGGTTTTAAAGTGTCTTATAAAGAAAACTATAAGGGACTTCCCTGGCAGTCCAGCGGTTAGGACTCCATGCTTCCACTGCAAAGGGTGCAGGTTCAATCCCTGCCTGGGAAAAGAAAAGAGAAAGAAAAGGAAAATTGTAAGAAGTATGGCATTCTTCTTATTAACTGGGGGTGATAAATCAATAGTATTTATTTGAACATAAACCCTCGACTGACCAGACCTGCCTCGAGAGGCCCAGATGAAGAATTTTATATGTTCTGAATGGTTTGATGCAGTTACACCTGAGAATAGCTCTAATTCGGTCCCCAGTGAGCTCTTCTCGTGAATGCTAGTGGTAGACGATTACACTAAGAATGTGACCCAAAAAGATTTAGCAAGATGGTTTCTGAGAGGCACATGAAGCTGTAATGTGTCACTTTCCCACAGTAAGTGAATTTCCTGGACTCTGGAATGTGCATCACCTGACTGCCATGGTTAAAGAGGTGGAAGGTTTTTCCACACCTGCGTCATTGCCACCACAAAGGCCCTCCTGCCACTCACTGTGCACCTACCAGGACAACTCAGTGGGTCTGCTTCCCACCCTGAAGGCTGTTCAAGCCTCCACTAGAGTCCCCTGCTGTGTGTTAACCTGCCCTGTGGATTCCTGAGACCTGGGACTGCACAGGACCAAGGAGGCATTAGTTCCTTTCTCTTAAAGTTGTATCCTCTCTCCCCTTTCCTGACTACCTCATCCCCAAATCAGTTTTTCTGCAGTAAGGAAGTCACTGGGGAACCTCCCCTGCCCCTGAAGGCCTTGACTTTCAAGCCAACAACCAGTGCATCTCATGGGCTTTCAGGACATTTCTGAGGACAAAATTTTCACCTTTGAACCTTGAGGAAAACCTAAAAATGTTACTTCTCAAGAAGGTATAGGAATATACTCAAATGACCTGAGAGAATTCCACTCAGCAAGAATTAAAAAGAATAGGGGGGCTTCCCTGGTGGCGCAGTGGTTGAGAGTCCGCCTGCCGATGCAGGGAACACGGTTCGTGCCGCGGTCTGGGAAGATCCCACATGCCGCGGAGCGGCTAGGCCCGTGAGCCATGGCCGCTGAGCCTGTGCGTCCGGAGCCTGTGCTCCGCCACGGGAGAGGCCACAACAGCGAGAGGCCCACATACCGAAAAAAAATAATAATAAAATAAAATAATAAAATAAAAAGAAGAGGGACTTACACTTTTCCGGTATTCCCTCAGTTCTGGCACATCACCATTTATCTTAAAAAGCAAGCATTAAAAAAAAAAAAAAAGCAAGCATTTTTTATTAAACATGAATGATATGAGGAGGCACTAATGAGGGAAGTGGCTTGGCATGAAGGGATTTGAATTTGAAGCTTGATAAGATATGGGTTTTGACAATACTGGAATTAGCTTGTTATTCCCCTAAGAGGCTGACATCCCAGCTAGGTAGCTCCATTGCAGGAATAAAGGAACGATCATCTCCTTCAGGTATCAGCTTTTTAAAAAGTGAATTTTTAGCCACATTGAAAGGAATGTTATTCTAATAACATTATTGTTAGTGTTATTCTAATCCCTTAACAAGCTTAAAATGAATAAATAAAACAGCATCAGTGAAAGAAAATTTGTTCCTCAACTTCTTAACATTGTAGCTGATCATCTGTTCAGAAGGGAAGGAATCGAGGCTCTCGGGATAAACATCCTCAAAAACTATCAAAGACAGAGGTCCCCAGCCCCCTTAGTGGTCCGTGGTCTGTTAGGAACCGGGCTGCCCATTAGGAGGTGAGAGGCGGGCGAGTGCGCGAAGCGTCATCTGCCGCTCCCCATTGTTCCCCATCGCTCGCATTACCACCCGGACTATTCCCCAACCAGCACCCCCACACCCCCATCAGAGGAAAAATTGTCTTCCACGAAACTGGTCCCTGTTGCCAAAAAGGTTGGGGACCGCTGATCAAAGACACCCATGTAACCCCTTCATGAGCACAAAGTTTCACTCACAGTTAAGTTTGTGACTGAACCACTTATTCCCTGAAAATATTCTTTTCCCTCCTGGTTTGATGTTCTCCCAGGCTTCTTACGATGAGGAGCCATTTTTAATTTTTTTATTTTTCTACTTTGCCAAGGTGAATTATGGAATCAGGCAACTGGAAGATTAATATAGGGGCACTGCATCATTTACCACCAAATGATCATATCATTTCCCCCATAACAAAAAAGGAGGAAGCCTAATTATGGAATAACCCAAAGAGATTTCTCCCTACTTTTTGTCATAAGAAGCAATGCTCTCTAATTTATTTTATAGAGGAATGTAAATGTAAAAGTCTATGTTAATTCAAAGTTAAGGTATAACATAATGAATTTTAAGTCAGGAAGTGAAGCTCCTAGAGGTTTAAAAGCCTCACATGACATATCTGCTATAGTAAGGATTAGAGCTTAAACCTACATTTTCTTTGCAGCTGTATATATTTGGAAGTTGGCTAATTATTCAGTGACTTTCTGAAATCTTGAAAGACTGTCAAATAATAGAGCAGAATACAAACAAGACCATCTTCCTCGATGATCTCTAAGAGTTCTCAGTTATCTCTGTGCCCCTGATGACTTACAATCAGGGCTAATGGCACACTCCAGTGTCAGCTAGCTTTAAATGACCTCTAGAGAGTCCTTCAAGTTCTGTCTCTAATATTGAATTTTATAGGCTATTAATGCCTTTTCAATGATATCATTAGCTATTTCCCTGCATAGCCATAGCTCTTTTAAGAGATCAGATACAGAGTGCTGATAAGAAATCAGTTTCTGTCCTTTATTAAACAATAAGATTTAATCACTGAGGGACTTCACATATAGAGAGAACAAACATCAAGGGCTTACTCTAAGTCAGAGCCCTGCAGTGTCTCTACAGCAATGTCATATGATTACTAGATAGTTTCCCCTGTTTCCCTTTCTAGAACTGTCCAAAAAGGATAGACCTGTTTTTGTAAAGAATCAGCATGTCCAAAATCAAGCTGGTTTCCTTCCCCCAACACCAACCTGCAGTAGCTTTCACCCCGTCTCCCATGCAAGAAATGTCAAGGTTTTTCTTGACTTCCTCTCACAAGTCAGTTGCTTCCTGAGGCCTGATATATTCTACCTCTTAAAGATCTCTCAACCATCCCTTAAGCCTCTATTTAGGGTGACCATATGTCCCCGTTGTCCAAGGCAATCTTGATTTATGCCTATTGTCCAGTGTAATTATGAACAGTGCCCCCTTTTGCTCACAAACTTATCCAGGAAGGACCAGAAATGATACAGTCCATTCCCTCCAGCCACATGGCCACGACATACTCCAAGCTCTCATTGATTCCTGCCTGGACGGTAGTAGTAGTTGACAGTAGTGGGTGGTAGTAGCTGCCCAACTGATCTTCCCTTTCATCCATCTACCTTTCAAACTTTTTAATTGAGTGCTAATTCTGAACCACACACAGTGTTGGCACCAGATTGGGTTTCCCCGTAAGGCTGTGCAGTTTGCACACTGTGCAAGGGTGCCCAGCCCAGGGAGCAAGTGAGGCCAAAGTTCAGCCCTCCCTCCACCTGCCAAGCCATGCACCTCGGTGGGGTGCAGGTCCTCTTCTCAGGAGAAAGAGGTTCCTTTTTCTTGGCACAAAGGCGCCAGCTTCTTGCCAAGTCTTGTACCCTCAGTGCCGCATCTGCCTACAGTGCTTTTTTTCTTTTTCTTTTTTTTTTTCAACTCTGTCATATTCTGCATGCTCTTGTAAGTCAGCAAAATATTCCATATATCATTTAATTTGTCACTTACTTTTTTTTTAACGTCTTTATTGGAGTATAATTGCTTTACAATGGTGTGTTAGTTTCTGCTTTATAACAAAGTGAATCAGTTATACATATACATATGTTCCCATATCGCTTCCCTCTTGCGTCTCCCTCCCTCCCACCCTCCCTATCCCACCCCTCTAGGTGGTCACAAAGCACCGAGCTGATCTCCCTGTGCTATGTGGCTTCTTCCCCCTAGCTATCTATTTCACGTCTGGTAGGGTATATATGTCCATGCCACTCTCTCACTTTGTCACAACTTACCCTTCCCCCTCCCCATATCCTCAAGTCCATTCTCTAGTAGGTCTGTGTCTTTTTTCCCGTCTTACCCCTAGGTTCTTCATGATCTTTTTTTTTTCTTTCTTAGATTCCATATATATGTGTAAGCAAACGGTATTTGTTTTTCTCTTTCTGACTTACTTCACCCTGTATGACAGACTCTAGGTCCATCCACCTCACTACAAATAACTCAATTTCGTTTCTTTTTATGGATGAGTAATATTCCATTGTATATATGATGTTCCCTGCACGGCACCATGGGTTTCCTACAAACGCCACTGAAGTTTGCTGGCCAGAGAAGTCTTGAGGATGCCCCACCAAGAAGGATGCTTGCCAGGTACAAGGACCCATCAGCAAAGGTTATTGGAGTGTACTATGGGTTCGGGCAGGAGAATTTTGAGCTGAAGTAGGATAGAAGAGAGGGAGCTGAAAGGAAATCTCTCATGTGTCATTGCCCTTCATCTAAAGACCTCCAGGAACATACCCGTAGTCAAATAAGTTGGGTTTATTACCCATCTTAGCAAGAGAGAATGGACTCCATATGGAACTGTTGGGGGTCTCAGTAAGAGGAAGTTATGAAATTATTATGGGATTTGGGCTTTGGTTGAGTAATTTTGGCAAAGGTCTAAGGAATCAGGAGCTTGCTCTAGATGGGGAGAATTCTGTGACTGAGTATCTCAATAAATCTTATCTATAAGAAAGGCAGACTTGAGCAATGTAAAGCTACAACTGGTAAAGTAGCAGTCTTATTTATTGAAGGGAGGAGGGTTCTTGGTATTTTGTGGGTGGCACCTTGTGGGGAGGATCTTGCCCTTATGACTCTCAGAGGAAAACAACCCTGCTGGCACCTTGATCTTGGACTTCCAGCCTCCAGAACTGTGAGAAAATAAATTTCTGTTGTTTAAACCACACAGTCTGTGGTATTTTGTTATGGTAGCCCTAGCAAACTAATGCAGACCTATAGTAAGTAAAGAGATTGAGTTAATAGCCAAACACTTCCCATGAAGAAAAACCCAGGTACAGATGGCTTCACTGGATTTTACTAAACATTTAAAGAAGAATTATACCAATTCTTCACAAACTCTTCCAAAAAAGCAGAAGATAAGAAAACACTTCTAACTCATCCTATGAACCCACTATTACCCTGATACCAAAATCAAAGACATCACAAGAAAATTACAAGCCAATATCTCTTATGAATATAGATGCAAAAATCCTCAGCAAAATATTAGCAAATCACATCCAGAAACATATTTAAAAGGATTATACATCACTATATAACAAGTGGGATTTAATCCAGGAATGCTAGCTTGGTTTAACATTCAAAAATCAATAAAATAAAATACAACTTTATTGATCATCTCAGTAGATGCAAACAAAGACATTTGACAAAATGCAATACCTCTTCATGATAAAAGCACTCAACAAACTGGAAATAGAAAGCAATTTCCTCAGTGTAATAAGACCATCTATGGAAAACCCACAGCTAACATCTTAATGGTGAAAGACTGAAAGCTTTCCCTCTAAGGTCAGTAATAAGGCAAGGAAGCTCACTCTCACCAATCTATTCCACGTTATACTAGAGGTTCTAACCAGGGCAATTAGGCAAGAAAAAGAAATATAGGTCATCTAGCTTAAACAGGAAGAAGTAAAATGCTCTCTATTTGCAGATAACATATCCTGTCTCCAGATCTAGGCTCTTGGTCTCACCAGAACTGAAGCTGAATGGGTGACAATATCTTCTTTCTTGGAAGGCAGGGGTTGTCAAGTTTCTTTGTAAAGGCCCCATTTTCCTGCCTTTTCTCCTTCTTCTGAATAACCACATCTCTTCTTATTTTCAAGTCCTCCAGATTGGTGTCATCACACAAAGCCCAGGCACCCCCTCCAGTGATTAAAAACCCTACTTGCTCTTCTGCTTGCTGGGCAATAAGTGTCTCCCCACGCCGCCAAAGGGATTCTACTGTGCCTCGTATTTGCCTTCTTACTGCTGGCTCCAACGCAGGGTTTGAAAAACACGGTGGTATACAGCCCTTGGTGGTGCAGTGCCTGCCCCCTACTCCCCCAACGCCCCCATACACAAAACTTTGCAGAGCCTGAGGGGGCTTCATCTGGCTACAGAGCCCACCCTGCCCAGAGCTGACTTGATAAGCATCTTTATTGGCTGTCTTCCCCTCGGGCTCACTCCCTA
>NW_020173388.1:2980491-2981942 GCF_003031525.2 Neophocaena asiaeorientalis asiaeorientalis
GCTTCACAGGTAAACTACTTGCACTGGAATCCTTGTCTCAGGTTCTGGAGATCCTAAAACTACAACAGTTATAACAAGTCCTGAAACCAACTTAGTGGACCTTGACCAGTGAATTAATAAAATTGAGATAGAACAGGCAATATCAGAGTGCCCTCTCTGCATTTGTTTTAGTTTGGGACTGTAGACTGGGTCATGTAAACTCTATTACTGAGGGACAAAGGCAAGAATACTTAGAAAAAGTCTGCTCCAAAGACTTTTCATTGTTTGATAAACAATTGTCATGACAACACATGACCTTTAAAAAAAAAGTGCCACTTTTCTAGAATATGCTAAGGAGAGGCCAAAGAATAGGTGCTAGGTTTTCTGGTTAGGAGGGTGCTTGGTTTTTTAGTCTCTGAGTTTTGTGACTATCTAATTTTCAGAAAAGTTTACAATGATTATCCCAGGAAGACTGGTGAGAGTGACATCTATACATTGCTGGTGGCATAGTGAACCGCACACTTTGAGTTAGCAATCCTATACATCCTTGGATTTGTGCTAAGAAAAAAGAACTCAGATGTGACGTGCAGAATGACGCACACTGCAGTGTTGTGTATCTAATAAACATGGAAACAAAAGTCTGGGTAAGAGGGATTTGAAGAGCCCTTTTTCTTGGAAAAAAAGCTTTGAAGTTGAGCTTGCAGAGCACTTTTGAGAAAGACTGAGGAGGAATTGTCAGTCGTTTATATCAAAAACCTCACGGAATGACTGGTGAAAACTGGGGTGCTTTAGGGGCCTCAGTGGCACCCCCAGCTGTGCTCAGTTCTCCGGAGAGGTTTGATGGAGGTCCAGCACCACATATTATAAACTGAAGACATGACTTGTTCTCGCATGGGTTCCAGTACTCAGACTTAGAACTTGGCATAAGGAAGCAGTTATGAGGTGCTGAGAACAGGAGTGGTTGGCAACGGTTTGTCCTTTTAGCTTGGCACCTAAGACCACACCGGGCCTGTGGCCAACGGGGACACAAAATCCCCAAGCGGGGTTTGAAAAACTAATTGTTCTTAAAAGAGCTTCCCAAACCGCAGAGCAATCAACACTTAGGTCTCCCAGACTCACGGAGAATATAATGGATTACACATGGGGTCATCTCAAAGCTGTTGTTAATAAGTATGAATGCCCGGACTGCGAGAGTAGAGGGACCAGAGGGGAGGGAACTGTCTTCACTGCGGGAGAGCCCCAAAGGACGGGGTGCAGCCCTCGGGAGAAGGGGGCTGAGCAGCAGCCGGCGGGGTGCGCTCAGAGCCAAAACCAAAAGCGAAGAGGCGTGAGACGGAGCGTCCCCGGGCCCAGCGTATGCCCCGCCAGCAGGGGCGCGCTCGAGCCCCGCGGTCCCGGGAGGGGCGGTGCGGACGAGGCGGCCAAGCTCTAGCCGCCCGGGGGGTGTGGTTCCCGCGGCCCGGCCGGGCGGG
>NW_020173388.1:2981976-3048700 GCF_003031525.2 Neophocaena asiaeorientalis asiaeorientalis
CGAGGGCGAGCCGTGCGGGGGCAGCGGCGCCGGCAGGGGGCACTGCGCGCCGGGGATGGAGTGCGTGAAGAGCCGCAAGAGGCGGAAGGGTAAAGCCGGGGCAGCAGCCGGCGGCCCGGAGGTGAGCGGCGTGTGCGTGTGCAAGAGCCGCTACCCGGTGTGCGGCAGCAACGGCATCACCTACTCCAGCGGCTGCCAGCTGCGCGCCGCCAGCCTGAAGGCCGAGAGCCGCGGGGAGAAGGCTATCACCCAGGTCAGCAAGGGCACCTGCGAGCAAGGTGGGCATGTGCGCTTTCCCCTCCGACTCCGACCCCGCCCCGCCGGGCGGGGAGAACCAGGCGCCCCCTTGCGGGGAAGAGCCGACAGGGCGTCGCGGCCGGCGCACCTGGCTGGTTCCCGCGGCTTCTCCCGTGGGCATCCGGGCCGACTCGGGGAGGGGGGAGTTGGCAGCCGCGTGATGCCGGGAGGGATGGGCGACGCCTCCCGTTCTCTTTTTCTGGTGGTTTTGAGAGACTGACGCGTGCGCCAAGAAAGTGAGGACTTGCAGGGCGAGTGTATGTATAGAAAAGATTTCCAGATACCACAGATTCTCCCGTCCCCAAAGCTCACCCAGCTCATGCTAACAGCCGGCAAGTTGATTCGCAAAAGCTGCCCCCACTCTTCTAGGAACCCAAAAATGTCATTTTCTCTCCATTCTTTCTTGGCTTGAGTGTATAGAGGTGAAGTCAAGAGATAGGAGAAAGGCGTTTGATGATGAAATACAGTATAAGGACTTTCAGAGAGAAGTTGTTTGTCCCATGTTTGATTGGTTAGATTGTAAGAATTTTAAAAATTGGATTTCATGGTTTCTTAATATTAAGGAAAATAATTCACTTACTGGAAGTTACAGATTCTCAAACAGTAATCTAACTAGCTAATTATTTGTGGGCGAAAAAATACAAACTCTTTGAAGGATGTTTTTATGATGTCGTTTGTGTTGTGAACCTTATGACCATTTTGTTTTTCTTTTTCCTTTCTTGTGTAATTTATCCCCAGGATGCACTGTTCAGCAGGAATGCCTTTGAGGTTATGTTTGATCGTTTATTTTATTCCAAACAAGTCCAAGCTTGCCATAAATGAAAGGGGAAAATAGAGTCTGGACTTGCAAAAAAGAAAAAAAAAAGAGCTTTTAATTCTAATGTCTGCTTAGGCAGTAGTTTCAAGGGAAGGTTAGAAATGCAACCTTGGCAGTCTCTCTCCTGGTCCCAGCCAAGGTAGGAAAAAGGGAGAGAAGAGGCAGTTCTCCTGAAATGACAGAAGCAGTTGCTTCTTTAACACAGTTCAGACTTTCTCCAAGCTTTCCAAGTAATTCTTTTTTTTTTTTTTTTTAGTTTTTCCCAGAAGTCCACATGGCTAATAGGTCATCTGCCACTGATTTCAGAGTTCACCATTGAAAGCCTTAAATAGTGTAACCAGCTTACTGTTAACTATATTATCATCACCTTAAACTTAAATCACAATCCAAAATAATCGCACACTTTCCCCACAGAAACAGCCCTTTGGGTCTAATTTATCAGTCACACCATGAAAAGAGAAATGAGCATAGCTTAAGAATTCATTCCAAATACTGACATTTTTCTTACACATTCCAAGGGGAATTTTTCCCCAGTCTTTCCAAATCACTGGAACTTGCCTTATCAGAGCAGAAGGATAGCTTGGTGATTATTTAAGTATTATTGTCAATTCTAGCCTGTAGCTAGTTTTATCCATCTTCTCTCGTGCTATTTACATCTCTAAACCCTCACACAGTGCAATTATAAAATATTGAGACTGATAGTCATATAGAACTAGTCATATAACCTCATTATCATGAAAACCAGATCCTCAGCATCTCTAGAGTGCAAACCTCAGGAGGGTACAGACCTAGTTTTTCTTTATGTTTGGGGAAAATGTTAAGAGAAATAGCATCTAAAACTGGAAACCTTGTCATAAATTAACCTTTCTTCCCAACCTAAATTTAGAGATAAGGGGTCTAGTGCCTCGGGCCATTTATAGAAGAATGCCAGGGAGAGCAGAAAAGAATGTGAGGTCCACCAGAGTACTTTTCCACAGCAGAGATAAATGGGGCTAAAGCCAGATCTCCTAATATATTTCTCCTGACTCCTGGAAGTGTTTTAACAATTATAGAAGCAAACCCATCAGAGTGCCATTAACTTCTGTGCCATTTAGTATTGGGGCCTTGCAAAGAATAGGAAATGCATTTTCTAGGTTCTTCCAGCCTAGAAAGGGTTCTTCTTCTACCCGCGGAAGAAACTTTATGCTTCCTCAAGTATTGAGAGGGAGGGGGCATCATTCCTTCTGGTGATTGGTCTCATTTAACCCGCATTTATTGAGCATCTGTCAGGTGTCAGCACTGTGCTAAGATGCTTTACAGCTGAGGATGCGCAAAACAGGTCTGGTCTTGTTGATTAACAAAGTATCCATGCAAGTTACAAACCTACCTCCCAGAGTGCTTGCCCTGGAGCCACTCTGAATCTTTTCCCAGTCCCTTCTTTTCTGAGGTCAACACTTACCCACCTTCTGTGGAGAGACCTTGGTCTGCTTGTTTTCTGTGCCTTTGTGATAAGAGGCAAAGCCATCTTTCTAAAAAAAAAAATCTATCTAAAAGGTAGTGACGTAATAATCTCAAATCTAAAACTGTTATCATTAATTTAGTGCCATTAAATCTTATTGAGGTCCCTGAAGTCATGCGAAACTGGAAGAGGAGATTTGAAAATTCAGTTTAATAAAAAGTTAATAGAGACACCAAGATGTGTAATAAAATCTCACAGTTAGAAGAGAACATGGTGCTCCTTTATTCCGGTTCTTGGTTACTCCTTTTGTTCATGGTCTGTTATATCTGAGCTCCTTGGCAATCCCTTGTTTCCTTTGGGTCCCATCCCCTCTTCTTCCTTAGAATTAATTTTTATTTGTGGAATCAGAATTCACTCTTAAAGGTCTTCCTTGCTAGTACCTTTAGTAGCAAGTTAAAAAACTACCTAGCACTTCACAATAACTCTTATTTTGGCCTCTTCTGTCCAACCCCCTTTGTGGTCCGGCCACTGTAATTGTTTGCTCTTTGCTGTTGTTTATAATCACACCCTCACTTATCTTTCCACCCTTTGAACTCGTAGCCTTCAAGGATCAGCTGATGTCACTTTCTTTGTGAAATCCCTTGTCTTTCCCCTCCCCACCCCCCATAATGATGTCTTTGTCCTTTTGCAGCTCTGTGTAGGCTTCCAGACTTTTTTTTTTTTTTTTTTTTTTTTTTGCGGTACACGGGCCTCTCACTGTTGTGGCCTCTCCCATTGCGGAGCACAGGCTCCGGACGTGCAGGCTCAGCGGCCATGGCTCGCGGGCCCAGTCCCTCCGCGGCATGTGGGACCTTCCCGGACTGGGGCACGAACCCGTGTCCCCTGCATCGGCAGGCGGACTCTCAACCACTGCGCCACCAGGGAAGACCCCAGACTTTTTTTTTATGTTCTGATTCTGTTTATACATTTTGTGGGGAGGGTGGAGGGTGTTACTTTTAAAAATTTTTTATTGGCGTAACGTTAATTTATAACATTAGATAAGTTTCACGTATACAATATTATGTTTCTACTTCTGTATACCCAACAGGGTGCTCACCACCAAAAATTTCGTTTCCATCTGTCACCATACAGTTGACCCCCTTTACCCATTTTGCCATCTCCCCCACCCTACCCCCTCTGGTAACCACTGCTGTGTTCTCTATATCTACATGTTTATTTTTGTTTGCTTTGTTTATTTATTTTAGGGTTTTATTTGTTTTAGATTCCACATATGAGTGAAATCATACAATATTTATCCTTCTCCGTCTGACTTACTTTACTTAGCACAATACCCTCAAGGTCCATCCATGTTGTTGCCAATGACAAGATTTCACCTTTTTTATGGCTGAGTGGTATTCCATTGTGTATATGTACCACATCTTTATCCATTCATGCATGGATGGGCACTTAACATTGTTTCCATATCTTGGCTGTTGTAAATAATGCTGTGATGAACATAAGGTGTGTATTTCTTTTCAAATTAGTGTTTTCTTATTCTTTAGGTAAATAGCCAGAAGTGGGATAGTAGAATTGTATGGTAGTTCTATTCTTAATTTTTTGAGGAATCTCCGTACCGTTTTCCATAGTGGTTGCACCAATATACATTCCCACCAACAGTGTACAAAGGTTCCCTTTTCTCCACATCCTCTTCTGATGATAGCTGTTCTGACACAGGTTTGAGGTGATAGCTCATTGTGGTTTTGATTTGCATTTCCCTAATAATTAGTGATGTTGAACATCTTTTCATGTGCCTATTGGCCATCTGTATGTCTTCTTTGGAAAAATACCTATGCAGCTCCTCTGCCCTCTAGCAATGTTTTAAACAATATTTATTGCACATGTACTATGTATATGTGAACAAGAGACATTCTAGCAGAATAGTTAAGATGCAGAACTCTAGAACCAGACTCCCTGAGTGTAAATCTTGACCCTGCCACTTACTGAGCTTTGAGCATGTTCCTTGACCTCTCTGGGCCTTGGTTACTCACCTATAATATAACGATTATAATCATACCTATCTCATAGAATCGTTGTGAGGATTCAATAAGATGATCCATAGAAAGCACTCAACGAATGTTTACTGTTGGCATTATTCAACTTGAAAGTAAGCTCCATGAGGGAAGGGAATTTTTGCTCCCTGTTCTATCCTCAAGGGCCGAGATCAGTGCCTGGCACTAGTAGATGCTTTGAATATATGTTTAATGAATGAATGAATATATGAATTTGCCAGGCACGCTTCTGTTCTCGGGGTAAGCAGACTTGAATAAGATAGACAAGATCCCTCTCTTGGGGCGTTTACCATAAGCTTTAGACAGAAACAAGTAAACAGATATTTTCATGTAGTAGTATGTGCTGTAAAGAATGTACACCAGGGCAATAGGATAGAGACTTAGGGATGGTTGAGGAGTATTAAGTGAGGTGGGCCAAGCCATGCCGAGGACCCTCGTGAGGATTTCAGCAAAGGGAACAGAGCTCCTGAGGAGAGAAAGAACTCTTCCAGTTAGTACAGCATCTTCCACTGACTCCAAAGAGCTCTTTGAATGTCTGTCTTCCCCACTAGACTGGGAGCATGCTAGAAGAGGGACTCCATCTTGATTATTCTTCATAAACACAGTGGCTGGCTAATGGTTGGACACTTCCTAAATATTTGTTGATTAAACACAGGACTCCTCTCAAAATGCCTTCTCATTGGAAATGCAGGCAGTGGGCTCTGCTGCATATCTGCCCTCTTTTCTCCTTGCATCTTCTGCCTGTCTGATGTGTAGACCAGGGAATACATCTGACATTGACTCACCTCGCTTTTAGATCAGAATCAGAAAAAGTCACATCTCAAAGAGTCTACCCCAGCCCAATAGAAATGCTTTAAAATATTTTTCTGGCTTCAGTTGCCCTTTTTCAGACAGAAAGTTCCAGAAAGTTGAGTGAGTTGTTGGTTCGTTCTTATCCCTTTACCCAGTTTTAATCACTGCATCTTAGGAAAGAATTGAAAACCTGAAGAGGCTTTAGAAAATAAAATAGGCAGCTTTGAAGAAGGTCTTAAAGGACTTAAGATTCTTTTTTTTAAATTATTTTTTTATTGAAGTACAGTTGATTTACAATGTGTTAATTTCTGCTGTATGGCAAAGTGACTCAGTTATACATATATATACATTCTTTTTTGTGTTCTTTTCCATTATGGTTTATGTCATGATGTTGAATATAGTTCCCTGTGCTATAGAGTAGGACCTTGTCGTTTATCCATTCTATACGTAATAGTTTGCATCAACTAACCCCAAACTCCCGGTCCATCCCTCCCCTCCCCCCACCTTGGCAACCACAAGTCTGTTCTCTATGTCTGTGAGTCTGTTTCATAGATAGGTTCATTTGTGTCATATTTTAGATACCACATATAAATGGATATCATAGGGTATTTGTCTTTCTCTTTCCGACTTCACTTGGTATGATAATCTCTAGTTGCATCCGTGTTGCTGCAAATGGCATTATTTTGTTCTTTTTTATGGCCAAGTAGTACTCCATTGTATATATGTACCACATTTTCTTCATCCATTCATTTGCTGATGGACATTTAGGTTGTTTCCATGTCTTGGCTATTGTGAATGGTGCTGCTATGAACATAGTGGTGCTTGTATCTTTTTGAATTAGAGTTTTGTCTGGATGAATGGCCAGGAGTAGGATTGCTGGGTCATATGGTAATTCTATTCTTAGTTTTCTGAGGAACCTCTGTACTGTTCACCATAGTGGCTGTATCAATTTACATTCCCACCAACAGTGCAAGAGGGTTCCCTTTTCTCCACACCCTCTCCAGCATTTTTTATTTATAGACTTTTTAACGATGGCCATTCTGACTGGTGTGAGGTGATACCTCATTGTAGTTTTTTTTTTTTTTTTTTTTTTTTACATCTGTATGTCTTCTTTGGAGAAATGTCTATTTAGGTCTTCTGCCCATTTTTCGACTGAGTTGTTTGGGTTTTTTTGTTTGAGTTGTGTGAGGTGTTTGTATATTTTGGAAATTAAGCCCTTGTTGGTTGCATCATTTGCAAACATTTTCTCCTATTCCATAGGGTGCCTTAAGATTCTTCGAAAAGTCTAGAGAATGGACTTGAGGATACGGGGAGGGGGAAGGGTAAGCTGGGACAAAGTGAGACAGTGGCATGGACACATATACACACTACCAAACGTAAAATAGATAGCTAGTGGGAAGCAGCCACATAGCACAGGGAGATCAGCTTGGGTGCTTTGTGACCACCTAGAGTGGTGGGATGGGGAGGATAGGAGGGAGGGAGATGCAAGAAGGAAGAGATACGGGGATATATGTATATGTATAGCTGATTCACTTTGTTATACAGCAGAAACTAACACACCATTGTGAAGCAATTATACTCCAATAAAGATGTTAAAAAAATAAAGTAAAATACAAGAGTTTCAAACACACACACACACACACACGATTCTTTTAAAGGAATGTAATCGAAAGAACAAGTTAATGTTTCTTCGTGGTTTGGGAATTAAATGGAAGGTGCCTGACCTACTGTTCTACAGCTCTTCGGGAGAGGAATTAACAGGCTGGAATTAAATAGCCACAAGGCACATTTAAATTGTACACCAGGAAGGACTTGCCATAAAAGCTGTTGGATACTGTAAGTGCTGTGTGGGAGTCAGGAGAATTCTGTTTCCAAGATTCCCTTTTAGGTTATCTCTCAGCTTTGTAAGGGAGGAGGGGAAGTGTCTGGGAGAGGATGTTATAACTTTTAAGAGCTTTGCACTCTAGACCTATGCTATGGAGTGATTGAGCTGAGAAGGCATTTATTTGATGCCCTTAGATAAGATTTCCATCTTTCTCTAGAGCCTGCCCTCAGGGTTTATTACAGACTTGCCTTCTAGAAGAAACTGCCTTGTAAGGCTCTCTTTTGGGTAGTTTAGTGACAGAACTCCCTTGGATAGGGTCCAAGGCCAGCCAGCCTTCCCTCATTCTAAATTCCTCCCCACAGTGGATAAGATTATGGTGCTTCCTTTACCTCAAGCTACCCCCCCAAATGATCTCACCTCATCTGTGTTTTTAATTGTAAGATAAATAACATCTTGTTTTTAGCAACTGTTTGAAAAAAAAAACAAAAAAACCCGTGAATTATTGTCAAAAGAATTTTTAAGCCAGGGAACATATGACTAACGTTTTTTGTAGTTTAAATCCGGGAGTGGCACTGTTAAAAAGCTTTGAGATGGAAGCAGACTTAGGAATATGTAAATGAATGAGTCTAGTTACTTTAGGAAATTTTAAAGGTTTCCCAGTGAGTCCTTTACTCTTTATGAGGTGGGTAGGAGAGCGGGAGGGACTATAGAAATCTCTAAGGAAAGCTTTGCCAAGCCTGACTCGTGTGGATTTTTCAGGTTGATCATAGACCATCACCCCACCAGTATCCCACTACCCCCATGAAGTCTCCAAGAGAAAGTGAGGTCAGGAGAAAAAAAAAAAACAAAACAGGTTGATAATGGAGGGAGGGGTGTTTTATCCTTGACTGAAAATTAATGTGTAAAATGGTTGAATTCTGTTTTATCCCAAGCTGGTTTAATGGCGAGTGATCTGGTGCCTTTGAAAATGCTAATCTGTTGAATTGACTTAACCATCCTGGGAGGAAAGCAGGGTGAGGTTAATTAGAAACAGCTGGAGCTAGCAAGAACCCCACCCCTTCAGGGCCTCCACCAAGCAGTGGGTTCCCAGAGAGAGGAGGCATCCATGAAATTGCCTGGGCCCCAAAGCAGGTCCAGGTTGCAACGTTTGGTGTCTGAAAAGTAAGAAAGGTTCAGACCCGGTTAGACAGACCTAGTAACTCACTGTTGACAAAGCCCCCGTTCACATGGTCTGAAGTTACTTACAGTAAGAGTATTGGCAAGGCCAAGGACAAGCCAACATGCTCAAAGTAGAGTTTACCACTATGAGAAAGGAACCCCCTCCAAACCTCAGGATAACATGTATAATAAATGACGGCACAGTGTAGTCTACCTGCTTCACAGGATCATTGCGAAGGTCAGATTATAGAATGGATATGAAGTCACTGTGAAACTGTGCGGCACCAGATAAATGTAAAGAACCGGTATTGACTAGACTGTAAACTCCTTTGGGACCAGAACTCTACATAGTGCCTTGTAGGGTGTGTTAAGGATAACTGATGTTTGCGAAGCACTTAGGGTTTCTGTGGATGTTTCCTCCAAAACCTCACAACAGCCTTGGAAGATAAGGGGAATGATTATCCCAGTTTCCAAATAAGGAACTGAAGGTCAGCCGTCACACAGCCAGTAACTAGCAGTTCTGGTACATAAATCTAGGAATTCTGCTACAGCCTTGCTGTTCACAGTGTGGCATGTAGACCCAGTGGCATCGGCTCTGTGTACATACTGTCTTTCTCTTCTGGAAACCTAAAATTATTTCAAAATTAACAGCTTAAAACAAAAGTGATTCACAAAGTCAAACTCTTGGGTGTGAAAAAGCATTAGGAAGAGCTTAATGAATGTATCTTGCTTCTGTTTGCCTTTTGATGAATCGACAAGGGGGCTATGTGATACATTCCCGTCTAAACTGCTCTAGAAGAGCTCTTTCAATAGCATAAAAGAGAAATTCTATATGATAACAGAGTTGATATCATAGTTTAATTGGCTTTTTGTGGTAATGTGGTACACCTTGTAATAAATGTCATAATATATTCAGCAAAAGATGGTATGTCTTCAATGAATGAGTGTCTCTGGGGCGCCTTTGTACAGATCCCTGAGCCCAGTCTAGAGTCAGCCCTTCCTGGGCCAGATTGGAAGTCGGAGAGCCAGTGTCTTTAATTGCAACCAAGAGGCTCTTAAAGATCCAGTATGCTGGGGGCAGCTGGCCTGGATACTTTCCCAAGCAGGACCTCTTGGGGTATAACGTTTGTGTGTGGTGTTTGATCACTGGCCAGGCCTTTCTGGTAACTCCAAGCAGGATATAGGAGAAAATCACTAAGATAACTGTCAACACGCTCAAGTGTGTGCTTTCACCTGAGGTTTTAGCCCTGAGTGCTGACTGAGGCCTGCCCCCAGCATGGAGCCATCAATATTCCTAGTTGGGATAATAACATTTACTCCACATCTCAGCTGTAGTTCATTGTAGGTCAGTACTCTCTTCAGGGAATTTGCATTTTTAGGGACTGAAGCATATTTTTGTCAGTCAAGTGACAACTTGCAGAAGAAGGAAAAATCCATGTAGGAGTTTGAGAACTCAAGATAATCCATTGTGACTTTATGAGAAAGAGGAAAACAAGCACACTTTAATATTCTAACAGGCAGAAATGCAGCTGACTCCAACCACCCTGTTCTTTCATGTTGTTTTTCTTGAAGAAGGGATGTCTCCCGCTTTTTTGGAATCTTGTCTTTTTCTCTGAGAAAAGCTCAAAGACATTTCATTTACATTAGGGCAGATTAGCAGGCCGGCGGTCAAGTGGTTGAATTGGGAAAGCTTCAGATCTGACATCTGTTCAGCTCTCTTCTGGCCCGACCTCAAGCAAGGGAGAAAAAGTTATCAAGAAATAGATCTCCTGGAACTTTCAGAAGGTTTTGAAAGGGACCACACAGAAATGAGGCTTTAGGAATTTGTCAGGATAGCCCGAGCCTGCAGGATGCAAAGCCTGCTCCCTTCTCCCTGGGAGCTTTCAGAACTTTCTGCTCAGGGAACGGAAATCCAAAAGTGAATTTCAATAGCAGCTGCAGCAATTACACCGCAGCCCTGGCTTCCGGGGGACACCCCTCAGGAAGCCGTAGAGCGCGTGATCCAGAATGAAGTGCCCAGGCGGCGGCGGCGCAGCTCTGAGTTAGAGGAGGTGAGGCCAGGGATCCGTGCGGCGAGGCCGCTTATTAGAGATGCTCAGCCCAGCTGGAGAGGGCAGGCTGGGGCAGAGATGAAGATGCTGCCTGCGTTTTGACAGGTCAGGACTGTGGAGCCAGAGGCCGCTCTCTGCTCAGGTGTGTCTCAGATCAGAGCTGCAGAGCAGAAGACAGAAGCTGATCCAGCTTGGCTCTTTCTACACCACCGAGCCTTTGATGCACTAGAAGATAACTGTCAGGGCCAGGGGCAGGCCTGCTCAGGACCCAGTCGACTGCCTGGCCTGTCATTACACGCTGCCCCTTTTTCCTGTCTGACTGAGTGCAACGAAGTGTGGTGTTCTTTCTGCACCTCCCACCCCTTTCTTAGCTACAGAGCCTGGCCGGCAACTTTATAAATGGTGAGCTCTGCTCAATCTGCTTCCTCAACTCCATCCCCAGACCCATGAGCCATCTCCTGGCTTCCCCCACAAGACAGTGAAGATGCAGACACTTGGTGTGCCGCCCCGATAAGGCAGCCAGCTCGGTCCACATCAGCCAGGAGTTGGCTGTCCCTTCTCTTCTTGATACTCCTTTGGGATGCAATTTTTTTCAGATGTCTTAGGAGCCTAATCCATTCCGTGTAATCAGCCCCAAACTCTGTGACCCCTCTCAGGTCCAGTCCAGAGGGTTGGGGAGATGGCCACATCCCATGGTGACCATGGGCTTAACAGGTCCTCAAGGCTGACCCCAGGCCTGACTCTTGTCTTCAACTCTTGTGACTATGCTGGTCACCAGAAACCAAAACGTGCCAGGTATGCGTGGGGAAATACAGCAGAGGGGTGAGTGTGTGAACTTTGGACTCAGACCACCTGAGTCAAATTCCTCTCCGCCACTTAACTGTTTGTGTGACTCTAACCTCCTTGATTCATAGTTTCCTTACTTGCAAATCAAGTATAATAATAACGTCTGCCACTTAGGGTTGTTGGGAGCTTAAGTGAGATACGTGAAAAGCACTGGTACCTGGCATATAGTAAAGTCTCATTAAATGCTGTTTTCATTTCAGTTTTTATTGTTATTAGCATCATAAACCCTGGTATGAGTTAGTTTATAAGTGCCTTGACTGTGACGTGTTGATGTCTTAACTTTGACCAACGCAGACTATCTCCAGGTTAGATCTGAAACCTGTGTTTAGATCTATGCAAACAAAATAGCAGTGTAATGTTCTTATAAACAAATCCCTGGAAACTTCCATCTAGCTCTTGTTCTTGCGCTTCAAGGATTCCAGGACAGGGAGTCCTACTCCATCGGGGAGAGATCCCAGAGTCCAAATGCACAGTCACATGGGAAGCCCGCAGGATACCTGCCGGAGGATTCACTTTGCTTTTACAGCGTGGAATATTTCCATCTTCGAGCGCAGGTCACACACAGTATTTTCTAATAGCACCTTTTATGTATAGAGGACATTTTGGATTTTCAGGACACTCAAATTCAGTAATTACTGGTCTATTTCTTCCCTACATGTATAGGAAATGTTGTGGGGTTTTGCTGCTTGGTTCATTTAAAAAAAAAAAAAATGGAGTTATTGTCTCCAAAGAGGAATGTGAACCAAAAACACAGAGATTGGCAGAGGAAGAGTATGATTAGTATCCATTAAGTACATATTGGGTATTATCCTTGACTTTTAGAGACTTATTGATGGAAATAATAAAGTCTTTTGTTTGCAATTCATGTGTCTCTTCTTTGGCTTTCACATGTAGCCTTAGCTTAGCGGGAACTCATTTTAAAAACTCAAATGTTTAACTATAAACGGGCATATTTAGACTCAGGAAGGTACCCACTTAGGTTGGTTCTTTGCATCCATCTGAAAAGTGATAGCATCCACTTCCCAGTATAAGGGGGGAAAGCAGAAGAAATGAGGTTGTGGAGAAGAGACTTAAGAAGCTGGATAACTTTGCAGATTCCCCAGCGTCGGTAATTTTGAGTGAAGTTGACAGAACATTGGGACTACTGCCTCTCCGTGCACTATATACCCTATCGCCTTCTAAAGCAGTAGTTCTTGACCTTGGCTGGACCCCAGATCACCTAGGGAGTTTTATAAAATTGCTGATGCCTGAGTGCCGCTCCAAGATTCTGGTTTAATTGGTTTGCTTGTGATCTGGGCAGCAGGACTTTTAAAAGCTCCCCAGATGATTTAATGTCCAGGCGAGGTTCGGAACCATTGTTCTTAAAAGACTTCATGTGACCTAGGGGGTGCATCGTTTCCTCGGGATAATTATAGTAATGATGGGCCCATTTTTGCTCAGTTCATCCAGCTTCTCGTGTTTTACAGCAGGATGACTTTTCAGGCTATCTAGTACACCACAGGAAGTGGAAGCCCTAGAAAACATCACTCGATACAACACAAGCAGCGTGGTGGCTTAACTGCTTCCTTGACTGTTTCAGTGCTGTCATCTGAATCGGACGCAATGAAAGTATTTCCGCATCCATCGGTCTTGTTGGTATTAATAAAAGTTTGAGTACCACAGTACTTTAAGTATTCACCTAAAGGCGTACAATCCAACCTTTCAATCGCGTCACTAGAACATAAGTCCCATGAGCCCAGTGCTTTTTATCCTTTTTGTTCACTGTTGAATTCTCAGTGGCACTAAATAGACCGCAAGGTTACAGTGTGAGACCAGGAACGAGAAGGGGGGTGTCGCCTTGTTCGACCTCAGCTGGGCCTCACGTTTTTTGCCACTCTGTGCGTGTCCAAGGATGATTTGATTTGGGGGTTACCAATCAATTTTAGCAAGTAGGTGGATTCGCAAATACAGAACCCACAAATAAGGATGATCAACACTGTGAGAAAGGGTCAGATCAGTGACAAGCAATAGGGAACTGCCAGGGTTTCTGAAAGCAGAGCACACGTATGGGTTATGCCTCCTTTGCGTAGTTCTGGTGCTTGGAGGTGCTTGCTAAGCAGGTGCTTAGAAGATTATTCTTGGACTCGTGACGCAGTTTAACAAACACATGTGCTATCCCTGTGTTGACTGTCCCCGTGATCAGTCTTTATTTTTGCCCTGCACCCACCTGCAAGCAGGACTCCCATCCCAAAGGTGTTCACGAGAAGTGTAGATTTTACTAAGTCTTTGTAGGGCGGCAGGAAGGTCCTCCCGTTTCTCTCTCCAGCCTTACCACCAGCTGGTCTCCTGAGTGCCCTTCCTTCCCTCATGCAGAGCCAGGCTCATGGTGCCATCCCTCACCTTGCCTGCAGCCGGGCCTCTCATCCCTCTCCAGGTTTACGCTTAGCAGTTAGGCTCTCTCCTGGCTCCTATGAGTTCACGCATCACTTAACTTGGGAAACAACGGTTACCTGGTCCTCACTGTCATTAGAAGTGGAAAATGATAATGACTTCCCTGTCAGTCAAGTGCCTGCTTTCTGTAAATGCTGTGCAAGGTGCCATAATAAGGAAATTTGCAGTGGTGAGGAAGATAATGCCCCTTCTCTAAGAAGCCTACAAACCTGTGGTCCATCTGGTGGTTTGTAAAGTGTGGGAAGGCAGAAGTGGCATTTACACTAAAATAAAAGAGCCCTTTGTAAGTCAGGTTAATAAGAATGCATAGGAGCAAAGAATACACACACATATGTACTCAACTCAACTCTTTATCATTGGAAGCATTTATTTTCTGTGCCCTTTATACTGGAAGGGAAAAGAAGAACAAAAGTACATTCATGTTTGTGGCCTATGAATACATCATCATTTAATTATAGACTTATGAGCTTATAAATAATGTAACTATGGCTAGGTGTGTAGTATATAAATGAATTAGCTATTACTTTGCCCAAAGTACCATTCCGGAGAGGAGACGAGTGAATTTTATTTTTGTTTGCTCAGAATTGAACTAAGAATAGAATATTGATCCAAAAGAATCTTTAAGATTGTGTTTAAATACTTTGGTAACACTAAGAAAAAAACTCAGTAAATTCACTTTGCTCTACCTAATTCCCTGGCAATGTGTGAAAGCAAAATTTTAAACAGAGGCAATGACCTACTGAGACCAGGAGGATATATTTTGCAGCTGCTAAACATCCATCAGATGTTTAGCTTTTCGGACAAACCACAGTGGGTTTTAAATTCTGGCCTTACATATCCTTGTTCATTTAATTTCAGCTGTGTGTTCTGGGAATGTTAATTCCCAGAATTAACTTCATTTTCAATAAAGATCTTTGTTATTGAAGAAAAATGTTAAAGAAATCTGTAGAATTCATTGAAATCAATCATTAATATTTTTATTCTACCCAGTTCATATTATTATATTTTATTCTAGTGTTTTTCTAGGCATGTATTATACAACCATTTTTGATAGTGCTATCCATATATTTTTTACATCTTGTTTTTCATTTGTAACTATTTTCCATGTGTTTAAAATATTTTATAAATATTTACAATGTTGCATAGGCATTTGAATGAGCCATAATTTACCCCAGTTTTCCTCTGTCAAAAACAAGCTTTAAATTCACATCTTTGGACATATAGATCTTCTTTCTTCTGCATTATTTCTTTAGAATAGATTGCAAATTAGAATTACTGATTCAAAGGTGTGAACATTTAAACATTTTTTGATACATGTTGACATTGGTAGATTCCAGTTTAAAAATTAGCCTCTCCAAAATAATTTAAACAAAAGGCCAAAAGCAAAGCATTTCAATATGCCATTGGAATTACTTTTTAATTATCTTCAGACTTGGGTTATTCTCGTGACTGCCCCACTCTGATGGCATAGAGACCATTGAGAGTTGTTCCTTCAGACCAGTTCCCATTTATGAAATTTGTAACAACTGGCCAAAAAACCGAGGGCCCTGCCAGTCATCTAGTTTGCGTCCAAGACTGCCAGGCATCGGGAATAGTTCAGATCAGCTAGAACTCTGCTTACATCATTGAATTGGGGTTTATACAAAGCACGTGCATCCCTGCTAGAGTAGCTTGAAAATGTCTGTTGCAGTGGCAGCCACCTATATGAGACGTAAACAGTAAAAACTTCGTGAAAGTTGGAAGGTTTGTCTTTGGTATTTTTTTCACAGAAGAAAAAAAATAGCCTTCACAGTTTTATTTGACTACAGCCAAATATACGTCCAGTTGATTCTCAGCATCTCTTTAAATATGAGTTGTGTGCCTAATACCAAGACCATGGTTTGACCCCTGTTTCATCCCAGTTTGTGAGAGGCACTGTTACTCTCCACTTTTCAGTGAGAGCCTGTGGCCTGCTCCACTTCATAAAGCTGGAAAAGAGTCTACTTACAACATTTTACTGCCCGTGTCCTTGGCGCTTTCCTTGGGTCCTTAAAGAGACTGGCAAAGCCTTGTTTCTTTTTTCCTTAAGTCCTTTAATCTCCAGCACATTCAACAACAAAAGTCTTTTGTGAGGCAGTTATTCCAGCTAAGACAGTAACTAAACAGTGCTGAGAATATATTTATAAAATGGAGACTCTGTATGTGATTGTTCTGGTGGAATTTTCCCCATATTTGACTGGGAGAGAGGAATACTAACAAGACCTTAAATCAACATAGCACAGTACAGTTTATAAGCATTTTCACGTACATGCACACATATATCACCTTCTTAATCCCCACCAGAACCCTGTGGTGTGTTATCCCTACGTTATAAATTAGGCAACCATGACTCAGTTTGAATGCCCAAACAGAGCCCTAATGAAGGGGGAATCCAGTGAAGCTGGAGCAAGGATTTTGGGTGAGCTGTTGTGTAGATGGGCGCGCACACACATACCCGTGTGCCCACTTTTAAAGCCATAGGAAGCTAAAATTGAGTTTCAGAGCCAGTTAAACATAAATGCTTCATTCCAGTTCTTGATCTGTGCATTTCAGTTGCCATTCCTAAACTTGTTTGTGTCTCCATTAAATTGCCTGTATTGTGTTTTGTTTTGTTTTTTTTTGGGGGGGGGCTGCGTTGGGTCTTGGTTGATGCGTGCAGTCTCTCTAGTTGTGGCGAGCGGAGGCTACTCTTTGTTGCAGTGTGGTGGCTTCTCTTGCGGAGCACCGGCTCTAGGCATGCGGGCTTCAGTAGTTGTGGCACGTGGGCTTCAGCAGTTGTGGCTCACGGGCTCTGGAGCGCAAGCTGAGTAGTTGTGGCGCATGGGCTTAGTTGCTCTGCGGCATGTGGGATCTTCGTGGACCAGGGCTCGAACCTGTGTCCCCTGCATTGGCAGGTGGATTCTTAACCACTGCGCCACCAGGGAAGTCCCACCTATATTGTTAAGTTACTCTGATTATTACTAAAGTATGGAAATGCATATACTTGTGCTTGTTTTGTTAAACCATGTATGTGATTTTGAAGAAAGCTGGAAAATCCTTCTTCAAAGAAAGAGAATCCAAAGATGTTGTTTCAGCAAATAACCTAAATTCAAGGTTTTGGCAGTGGCAGTTGTCTAATATAGCATGAAATAATTATTCCCCAAGTGCTTGTGATTAACTTGGTTAATTAAGGTAGTCCAACTCCCAAAGGAAGCACACTGCCAGGACCTGTAAGCTTTGCTCGGTGAAATAACCAGTGTGCCATTCAGTGTTCTGAGGGAAGTGCAAAATAAGTTAGAAAAGGTAATGAAATATATCTCTGCTTTCACGTGTTTTCTAAAAAATAAAACCTATATCATTGAAGAGCCTAAGGAGAACTTTGTGAAGAACAAATTAAATTTTTAATCAATTTGAATAAAATTGAGTCTCAGGGAGATTTCGGGTTTTTTTTTTTCCTTGTGTCACATGAATTCATGTGCGTGTGCTTCATCTTTGTGGAATGAGAATGTGACCCGCTGAGAGGTCCTTAAAACTAACAGAGTATCATAAGAGCTAGAAGGCGTTGGCCTCAGATACTGCCAAAGAAAGCAGGAAATAGTAGGTTTCTCATGAAAGTGTGACATTTATCTCAGACTGAAGAAATTCTTAGTCAGAGGTGAAGGAACATTTCTCAGCAATTTTCTGAATCAGTCGTGTAATTTAGTGTGCATTATATTTTAGTTTGCAAATACTTTTTAGGTTATGTGAGCTTGTACCTGATGTGAAAGTGCCATTCTTATACCAGTTCCTTCAACATATAAGGGGATGTTTAGATTTGGGGAAGGGGAAAAGAAGAGTGATCACCCAAAGGCGCAACAGCTGGTCTATCAGTAAGGAACATGTTCAGCTGCAAGTAATAGAAAACCTGGCTACAGTGGCTCCCTTAGAAGGGGGTTAGTTGCTTGCAGAACAGAGTCCAGGTGTAGACAGCTATTGGTGTGGGTTTAACAGTTCAACAGTAACAGCTTGGAAGACCCAGGTTTGTTCTTTGTGCTCTGCTGTCCTTTGTGTGTTGGCTTTTGACTTCATGCCTAATGGTCACAAGGAGGCTGCGGTACTTCAGATCATTGAGTCCTAATTTCAAGGCAATTAGAAGGAACAAGGAAAAGGCAGTGCCTGTCGCATGTCCCATTTTATCAGGTGAGCAGAAGTTTCCCGTACACTCTCAGCAAACATCTATCTCATTGGCCAAAAATGGGTCACTTGGCTACCTCTAGCTGCAAGAAAGACTGAGAAGGAGGGTGGAGATTAGGGCAGGGTCTGCCTGCCTACAATGTCTGCTATAGCTGGGCAGTAGTTATTAGTTTTACACTTCAGAAACAGTTGCTGGAGGCAAATTTAAAGGATGACTGGAAGCTCAGTGTTTGAGAGTCCACAGACCCCCTCAGATTTCACTGAACAGTAATCAGTTACTTTTGAGAAGCAGGTGATGAAGTAGATCATGGCTGGGGAAAAAAAAAAAGAGCTTTCTAGAAAAATATGTCATTCCCAAAATTCAGTGGGAAGAGGGAAGAAGTCCTATGTAAAAGGTGCCAAAGATCTTCATAGAGACCATTTTGAAAGAAATGATATTTCACTCCTTAACAGTTTCCTTAACAGAAATGATGGCTAACAGATTGGAGGGTTCATGCCTTATTTGCTTTAAATACGTGGAAAGGGATCATTTGAAATTAACTCAAACAAGGAAAGTGGGGTTTTTAATTGTTTGTGGGTAAGAGCTGTAAAAATGCTTAGAAAACAAGCATACTTTGATTTTTCATAAATTGTATAAAGATGAACTTCAGTTCATCCTCAGGTCTAAGTATGGTGAATTTCTAATTGCTGTAATGTTTTTATGCTTATTTAAATCATATGTATTGCAGAGATAAATGCTTGAGAGCATGAGGTTCAAATTCCCACTCCCCCACTTACTAAATGCATGATCTTGGGCAAGTTACTTCTCTGAGCCTCGGTTTTGTCATCTGTAAAGTGGGGACGATATTGCCTACTTTTCATGGTTGTCTTCAAGCGTGGTACTCAGCACACACAGTAGGGGCTCACAGTCTGGTCATTACCTTCATATTAGTTGTAGTGCCAATGCTTCTGGAACAGCCCCCAAATGTCATCCTGGTACTTTTACCCTTCTTCCCTCTTTTTCTGTCTTTTTCTGCAAGGATGCCTAGAGATGTGGTAATCAAGGATGGAGGCGGCAACTGAATGGTAGGAGTAATTTGGGGGGATTGTATGGAGAAAATGAAGGCTATTCTCGCCCAAACTAGTCCAGAACCTCTTTGTCTTTATATATTTATAATTTGTACCCTGCCTTCTTCCAAAATGGAATATGAGGTAGTCTATATCGTCACACTCTTCAGGTATAACAATAGTGTTCTAAAAATACTAATGTTGTATCAAATCACTATGTTGTATACCTGGAATTAACATGGTGTTGTAGGTCAATTAGACTGCAGTTAAAAATAATAATGAAATTAAAATTAAATTAAAGGGTGTGAACATATGGTATTAGGAATGAAAAGGGTGGGTATAACCTATAAATACAATAAAATTTTATAAAATTATAAAAAAATTTTAAAACTACTAATCTTAGAAGAGTCAGGGTCCTGATTATACATTGACCAAATGTGTGATTGTGAGCACATTACTTAATCTCCCAGTCCTGTCTATTTCCTCACCTGTAAAATGGAGCTACCAAGACCTGTATTAAAGGGTTAAGGTTATGGGAAAGAAATGAGGTAATGGATTTGAAGGCTCTTTGTAACTGTAAAGCCCTGTATGAATGCAAGATTTGATTCCCTTTGATTTCACCTGTTGTTATAGCAACAATTCTCAAATATGCCCAATTAGTTAACTACCTTGTGTACACCTGTGTCAAATGTTTACTTTTTAATAGGCCACCCCATGTACGCCTTCCCTTCAAATCACTACCAGCAAAGAGTGCCCGGGAACTGCTTATGTTATAATGTTAGCCTGAACCAAACATAATTAGTAAGGAAATCTCCCCCAACAATTTCATACACAGCAAAAATATAAAGTAGTTTAAAATCAGCATCCATTTGAGTTAGTCTTTTCTTCTCCTGCCCTCCATTTGTTGAGTAATCAAGAGTTGGCAGTGCTCTCCCATCTAGAAGCTCGTGTTGCATATTGACCTGGAAAGGTATTAGTCCAGGTAACTATGGCAACTTTTATGTTAACCATCAATCACTTTAATGAGTACAATGAAAGCATCCTATCACCCTGCCATAAGGAACAGGAATTAAGAATGACTCCTTCGTCAGTTAACTATGTGCATGTTTTCTATGTGTCAGGTGCTACACTGGCACTGTGGCCATGGAACAGGCTCCAGTCTCCGGGAGTTACAGTTTAATAACGGGACCGTGGCAACAGCAGAGTTTGTTGATCTCCCTGAATTCAATCCCCTCATATAAACAGAGCCACTGGAAGGATGGTTGCCAGGACCTGGGGGAAAGGAAGAGTAGGGAGTTTTTGAGTGGCTATAGAGTTTCAGGTTTGCAAGATGAAAAGAGTTCTGGAGCTCTGTTGCCCAACAATGTGAATATGCTTAGCACTACTGAACTATACACTTAAAAATTGCTAAGATGGTAAATTTTCTGTTGCATATTTTACTACAGTTTTTTAAAAAGTAAAAAAGCCACTAGATACCAAAATCAAAACCCCATGGACAGCATTTACCACACAAAAGTGACAAGCTAGCCCTGTGAATCCCAAAATATAAGTGGCTTTAAACAAGCCCCCTGTGCTGGGAGGCCTGCATGATGTCAGCAGCTCTGTGGAAGGAAGCAGAGGGAAGTAATGAGGTGAAGACAGATCTGATAATAGGAAAATTCCAACATAGCCAACAGGTGTTCATTCACTGGAAAGTGTCGTGCACCCAGTCCATTAGTGGGTGAGTGCAAGCACCCATGGGAGGGTCTATGGAGCTGGAGCGTCCTGAGCCCTATGAATTCTTACAGCTGACTAACTAGGACTCCCTTCCAGGACAGGGTCCTTCACCAAGGAGAAACTTCTAGGGAAAGAGACAAAAGAGATGAAGGAAGGACAAAGGCAGTTGGGGAGGGATTTAGGTCCTTGTGATTGCGAGACAGCTCAACAACAACCGGAGAAAAGAGGATCCTATCTTCTCATGCATTCCACATCGCTATCAGAGAAAACCTTTCCAAGAAATGCTCCTGTAGATTTATTCGTGAGTCTCATCAACCAGAATTGGAGCACACACCCATGCCTGCACCAATCACTGCCAAGGGGAATGAGACACCATGATGGGCTGACACCAGTCGTAATTCACCACTTAAGAATTAAGCTTCTTCTGTCACATGAGAGAATGAAGACCCAAACAAAAGCCTGGTTTGCCATCAAGGAAGAAGGGGCCTGCCTACTGGGTATATAATCAACAGTATTTGCAACAATTTGCTATCTTCTATCTTGCCATCATGCCCAATTTATGCCTCTGATCTTCAAATAGTGCAGTCACACCAAGTCTATGGGAATTCTTCTGTTAATTGCAGTTGGTAGATATGTTATCACACATGCAAAATGAGTCTTCAAGGGTGACATATTCAGTTGCTTGAGCCTCTTTTCAAAATATCCTCAATTCTCTTGGGTAAGTTAAATACATGCTCTACTACCACAGTATTAAGTTAAATAAGTATTATTGACTACCTAATATATCAAAATAATCTTTGAATTATGGCAGGATGTAGAATGAATAAGGTATGATTTCTATCTTTAAGGTTCCTAGACTATAATATAAAGTATAATCAACCACATTCAAGCCTGTGACATAATTTTATTGTCTAAGCAGAATAAGTCTCAAGAAGCACCTGGGTCTCTTATCAAGTAATTCTCCTAGGGAGCAGCTCAGCACCAATTACATAAAAATTTTTAAAATTTTCCAGTGGGGAGGTAAAAAAAAACAAAAAACTGGGGAGGGAAACAGAACAAGGAAATCTCAAAGAGCAAGTTACCATCTTTATTTTTGCATAATTAATTTTAGATATTTTAATAGCACATAAAATGGTTAGTAGGGTGTACTTCTATTTTAATGTATAGAACACATAAAATGCAAGTTCTTTTTAGAACTTATTTTAATGTAATGCCTTTTATACAAAGTAGTGGCCAAAGCAGGGTCAAACAGTTTACCCCGCTTCCTACTGCATGCAAAACAAATTCAAGATGGATTAGAACTCCAAATAGGAAAAAAAAATGTTTTTAACAAAAAATTCAAGATGGATTAAAGGATTAAATGCAGAAAAGTAAAAGTGATAAAATAGAGCTATTCTGATAACCCAGAAATCATAAAGGAAAAGGTTAACAGCTACATACAAGTTTTAAGCTTGTATTCAGTTAGTCAGGCATTATTTTTATTGGGAGCGAAGTATGTGCCAGGCACTGTTTTTTTTTGTTTGTTTTTTTTTGCGGTACGCGGGCCTCTCACTGTTGTGGCCTCTCTCGTTGCGGAGCACAGGCTCCGGACGCGCAGGCTCCAGACACGCAGGCTCAGCGGCCATGGCTCACGGGCCCAGCCGCTGTGCGGCATGTGAAATCTTCCCAGACCGGGGCTCGAGCCCGCGTCCCCTGCATCGGCAGGTGGACTCTCAACCACTGCGGCACCAGGGAAGCCCCAGGCACTGTTCTTGATGCCGAAGATACAGCAGTGTGCTAAAGAGCCAGCATCGCTGCTCTCAAGGAGCTTACATGCTGTATGGCAACCAGTACCACAAATAAATGTCTGTAAAAAAAAAACAGAAACAAACAAACTTGAAAGACAGTCATAGCATGGAGAAATTATTCGCAAAATATAAAGAGTAAATATCTGTAATAAACAAGAGCTCATATAAATTGATAAATGACCCAAAGGCAAATAAACAGAAATTATAGTGAATTAAAGTGAGAACAAATGCTAATGGCCAATAAACACGTGAAGAGTTGCTCTGAAAAGTTGCTCAACCACACAAGCGGTCCTGAAAATGCAATGAGAACAGCAATGACATACAGCGTTTCCCCCTTCAACTGGGGCTAATTTTTTAAAATTCCTAACTCCCGTTGCTGGGAAATGTGTGAGGAAATGAGCACCCTCATACACTATCACTAAGTGTAAGAATTCCTAACTTTTTGAAAGTGATCTAAGAATGTCTATTAAAATTACACATTCTCATACCCTTGACCCAGAAAGCACATTTCTTGGAACCTATCCCACAGAAACAAAAGCACTAAGAATATGTGTAAGAATATTTGTTGTATCATAGTTTGCATATAGAAAAAAGTTGAAACATCCTGAATATTATTAAAGAGGTACACCCGTGTTATGGAACATTTTGCTGTTATTGAAAAGAATGAAGTTGATTTATGTGTATTGACTTAATATATGATATATTGATCACTGATAACAGGCAATTTGTAGGGTGATAGGTATAAAATTTTTAATTTAAAAAAATGAAAAAGTATATGGATGTATAAACTGTTAACAGGTTATTGGGAGGTTAGGATTCTCATGAGATTAAAAGTAGACAATTTACTGTCTCTATATACTTGTATATTGTTTTAATTGTTACAATGAGCATGTACTTTTTTTTTAATCATCTTGAAAAACAATTTAACTTATTCAATGATGTTTTGGAGGGTGGAACTGTAATCAAAGGTGGAAGTTGCAGGAAGGCTGATTTTAGTTCACCTAAGGAAGAACCTTGTAACAACAGCAGTGATTCAGCAATGGATTTGGGAACCTTGGCTGAGGGTCTCTGGAAGTATTCAGGTAGAGAACCATAAGCTGTTGGAGAGCAGACTTTTGTGTCCAGTTTGAGGGTTGGACTAGGTGACTCTTAAGGTTCTTTCCAACCCCAATAGTTTTATAATAGCTTAATGTTATACCGTGAGACTTGTGATTATTTTTTATTAAAGGTTTTTTTCGTTGAGATATAATGGACATACATTATATTCGTTTCAGGTGTGCAACATAGTGATTCAGTATTTGTATACTTTATTGTGAAATGGCTACCACAATGTCTAGTTAACATTCATCATCACACATAGTTATAATTTTTTTCTTGTGACGAGAACTTTTAAGGTATACTCTCTTAGCAACTTTCAAATATAGTATTATTAACTGTAGTCATCATGCTGTACATTACATCCCTATGACTTATTTTATAACTAGAAATTTGTACCTTTTGCCCCCTTCGCCAATCCCCTACCTCTGGCAACCACAGTATCTATAAGTATAGTTCTCTGTATCTATGAGTTCCATTGTTGGTTTGTTTTAGATTCTACATACGAGATCATAATGGTATTTGTCTTTCTTTGTCTGACTTACTTCACTTTTCATAATGCTTTCAAGGTCCATCCATGTTGTTGCAAATGACAAGATTTCCTTTTTTATGGCTGAATATTATTCCATTGTATATATATACAGCACATCTTCTTTATCTATTCATCCATCAGTGGACACTTAGGTTACTTGCATGTCTTGGTTAGTAAAAATAATGCTGCAGTGAACACAGGGGTGCATATATTTTCGGGTTAGTGTTTTTGTTTCCTTCAGATAAATACCCAAAAGTGGAATTGCTGAATCATAATGGTAGTTCTATTTTTAATTTTTTGAGGAGCCTTCATACTTTTTTCCATAGTAGTGGCTGCACCAATTTACATTCCCACCAACAGTGCACAAGGGTTCCTTTTTCTCCACATCCTCCCCATCACTTGTTATTTCTTCTTTTTTGATAGTAGTCATTCTAACAGATGTGAAGTGTTATTGCGGTTTTGATTTGCACTTCCCTGATGATTAGTGACATTGAGCACCTTTTCATGTACCTGTTGGCCATCAGTATGTCTTCTCTGGAAAAAGTGTCTATCCAGATCCTCTGCCTATTTTTCAATCAGATTGTTTGGTTTTTGGCTGTTGAATTGTATGAATTCTTTATATGTTTTGGACATTAACCCCTTATCAGATAATATGATTTGCAAATATTTTCTCCCACTGGTTGGTTACCTTTTCATTTTGTTGATGGTTTCCTTTGCTGTACAGAAGCTTTTTAATTTGAGGTGGTTCCACTTGTTTATTTTTCATTTGGTGTCAGATTTGAAAAATTATTGCCAAGACCAATGTCAAGGAGCTTACCCCCTACGTTTTGTTCTAGGAGTTTTATGGTTTCAGATCTTACATTCAAGTCTTTAATTCATTTTGAGTTGATTTTTGTGTATGGTGTAAGATGGTGGTCCAGATTCATTCTTTTGCATGTGGCTGTCCAGTTTTACAAACACAGCTGTTGAAGCAACTATTCTCCTCCCATTGTATGTTCTTGGCTCCTTTGTTGTAAATTAATTGGTCATAAATGTGTGAGTTTATTTCTGGACTCTCTATTCTGTTCCATTTATCTATGTGTCTGTTTTTATGCCAAAACCATCCCGTTTGGATTACTACAGCTTTGTAATATAGTTTGAAATCAGGACATATTATGCCTCCAGCTTTCTTCTTCTTTGTCAAGATTGCTTTGGCTATTCAGGTTCTTTTTTGGTTCCATACAACTTTTAGGATAGTTTTCTCTATTTCTATGAGAAACACCATTTTGATAGGGATTACATTGAATCTGTACATTGTTTCAGGTAGTATGGACATTTTAACAATATTAATTCTTCCAATCCATGAGCAAGGGATATCTTTCTATTTATTTGTATTTTCTTCAGTTCCTTTCATCAGTGTCATAGTTTTTTGTTTTTTTTAAAGAAGATGTTGGGGGTAGTTTATTAATTAATTAATTTTTGCTGTGTTGGGTTTTCGTTTCTGTGCGAGGGCTTTCTCTAGTTGTGGCAAGCGGGGGCCACTCTTCATTGCGGTGCGAGGGCCTCTCACTATCGCGGCCTCTCTTGTTGCGGAGCACAGGCTCCAGACACGCAGGCTCAGTAGTTGTGGTTCACGGGCCTAGTTGCTCCGTGACATGTGGGATACTCCCAGACCAGGGCTCGAACCCGTGTCTCCTACATTAGCAGGCAGATTCTCAACCGCTGCGCCACCAGGTAAGCTCAGTGTCTTATAGTTTTTAGTGTACAGATCTTTCACCTTGGTTAAATATATTTCACCTTGGTTAAATATATTCTTAAAAATTTTGTTCTTTTCGATGCTGTTGTAAATGGGACTGCTTTTCTTAGTTTCTCTTTCTGATAGTTCACTGTTGGTATATAGGAATGCAACTGATTTTTGTATATTTATTTTGTATCCTGCAACTTTACTGAATTTGTCTATTAGTTCTAACGGTTTTTTGGTGGAGTCTTTAGGTTTTCTACATGTAACATTATGTCATCTGCAAATAATGACAGCTTTCCTTCCTCCTTTCTGATTTGGATGCTTGCCTAATTGCTCTGGCTAGGACTACGAATACTATGTTGAGTAAAAGTGGCAAGAGTGGGCATTTTCATCTGGTTTATCATCTTAGAGGAAAAGCTTTCAGCTTTTCATTGTTGAGTATGTTAGCTGTGGGCTTATATATGGCCTTTATTATGTTGAGGTATGTTCCCTCTATACCCACTTTGTTGAGGGTTTTTATCATAAACGATGTTGATGAGCATGCACTTTTGTATTTTTTTTAAATACCAACAAAAATTAAAAAAAAAATACTGTACCATTACAGCATTGCTGATCCCTGTGTAACACGATAAAAGCTGCTAAATTTGTGAAGGGAAATTTTCTTTCCCTTCTTTTAATTACCAAAAAACTTAATTAGATTTTGAGTGTAGACTCATAGATCTAGAATGATTCTTAAGTGATATTTTAGTTCACCGTAACCATCCAATGCCCACATCCTGTATCATCCCAGTCTATGAGATTTCAAATTTGACAGCTCCAAAACACCAGTCCTGGAAGAGTTTTCTTGGACCACAGTTTAAGACCCACACTGGTCTAGAAGGGAAAGTTCCAGAGTGGCCTTTGCAAACTCAGGGTTACTTTCAGGAAAGTCTTTCTTATTGTGATTCATGTCCTTTGGGCTGAAGCTTATGCCTATTTCCTCAGCTTCAGATATTGGAGACAAAAATATCAGAAATTATTGTTGGCCCCCCAAGGACCTCCTAGATGATTGCTTCAAACTTCCCATTTTAAAGATGAAAAAGCTGAGGACGAGTGGAATGTGTAACCTGCCTGTGGTGAGAGTGGTACCAAAACCCACTTTTCCTACCTGCCAGACCACACACTTTCTATTGCCTTAGTCATACCTTCCTCTCAGACACACACCAGCATCACCTAGGCACCTACAGTGCCTTTCACACATTGATACAAGGTCTGTTAGATACATACTACTTACAGAACTTCTGAAGCATGAACTAATTTATCAATATCAAAGGCCCAAGAAGGCAAAGCGATTTTTCCTACTCCAGAGTAGGAGTGTTTCGGAGCAAGGATAAAACTCTGAATGACCCTCATTTTGTGCTGAGGACCTAGAACCTCCACTGGTTCCAGGCTCCATGCTAGAGCTTTGTTTTAAAATCAAGACCCCACAGGACCCACAGAGCTAAGAGGATTTTTTTTTTTTTTTTTTTTTAGTACTTATTCAAAACTGAAGCCCTGCAACCATCAGGAAGCTCAAGTTCTTTGCTCAGCTTCTGCCTGTGTCTGGGCTAAGTGAAAATCCCTGGGTGGTGGTGGATGCTTCTAGCACCAAAAGGTTTCTGTACAAAGTCCAGGCATTCCTCCTGGCCTGATAGGAGGGTTACATCACACACACAGAAGGATGTGACTAATACTGAATGTGACTTCAGACTCTGCAAGTCCAGACAACTTCTGATAAACATTTAAACAGAGGTCAAGAATGCTTTCCTTTCTGAGGGGAAACTATGCAGTCTATGGTGTGAGTGGGAGGGAGTAGAGGGGAATAAATCTAAACATCAACTTCCTCCTTCCATAACTCATTTTAAGCATTTTAGCAGCAACCATTTTTAATACTCCGACAGGCTTTCATACTTAGGACCCATAGCTGGGTGCTTGCCAGAAGAGGAGAGAGATGGAAAAGGTGAAGGTCCAGCAATTCCAAAGTGATTACCAAGCAAGTTTGGAGCTAAGCAGGGCAATTAGGGCCGGTTTCCCTGTTTCCCACCCTCAGGCCAAGAGTGCACCGAAACATATGCCCTCAAGGCACAATTTAAGTACCCGGTTGGGGTGCTCCCTTCCTATGCTGACAAAAGGGGGAAGCTCTGTAGAGGAAATGGGCGTTGACTTCTGGGGGAGGAAAGGTGAGTTGGTCCAGATGGCACTTCTCAGCATCCTCAGCCCACCCGAGGAATTCTGGGGCGTTGGCCCAGGACAGGGAGCAGAGATTGAAGAGCAGAGAGCCAGCATAGATGTCCCCTTCACAGGGGAAAAGAAAGCAGCATAGTTTCTGTGACCCAAAGGGCTTTCACTGGTAGCGCAGATACAGTGTCTTGAGCACTTCCCTGCCCATGGGCTGTTTGGTTTGTCTCTTTACATTTCCTGGATGCGTGTGTTGAGGGAAGGAGATGTAGGTAAAGACTGGCATTCTGTCTCCCCAGTACTAAATAAAAAGCAAGAAGAATAAATGTCACTCAGCAAGCTCCCTCTCAATGGGAGGAGGGGGACTCAGTATTGGAAGAAGAGACGTTGATGTCAACTTCAGTGAAACCCTTCATGTATCTGAAATCAAAGTTCTTTTGAATATGTCAGCTTCAGTTATTTCAGCCATTACCTCTGTGGCCGGGAGCACTGAGGACCAATGTAGGTAGAATGCAATTGTGTCAATTACTCACTGTTGAGTTTTTTTGTTTGTTTGTTTGCGGTACGTGGGCCTCTCACTGTTGTGTCCTCTCCCGTTGCGGAGCACAGGCTCCGGACGCGCAGGCTCAGCAGCCATGGCTCACGGGCCCAGCCGCTCCGCGGCATGTGGGATCTTCCCGGACCGGGGCACGAACCCGCGCCGCCTGCATCGGCAGGCGGACCCTCAACCACTGCGCCACCAGGGAAGCCGACTTACTGTTGAGTTTTAAGCAGGTGGAGATCTCATTTTGAAGTCATGACTGTGGAGTCATGGAGTATTCCCATACTCCATTTTAGACATGAGAGAGAACTTTACTTTAAAAAGCTAGTCTTCAGAAAGCACATCCACTTGTTTGTTGATTTGTTTCTTCATGTAGTCATTCATTAATTCATACATTCAAGTGCCCTCCAAGCCCTATGGTGGGCTCTGGGGGGATGGAATGGGCCATGTCAATGGGCCATTACTCAGAAAACTGGGAATCATGGTCAGGATGAAAGTTCTGAAGTTAAACGTACCATAGAATCCTGGCCCTGCTACGGATACGCTCTGTGCAAGGTATTTAACCTCTCAGAGCCTCTGATTTCTCACCTGAAAATGGGGCTAATAAGCATAAACACCTCATTGGATTCCTGTGAGAGTTACCTGAAATAACGTGAGAGAACCTGCGCCGTTCCTGGAATATAATAAGCTCAGTACGTGGTGGTAGAGGCAGTATTAGAGGTTATGGTAAGGATAGTAGTAATTACTATTATTAATGAGACCAACAGCACAAGAGTGAGAGAGCAAAGCAAAAGTGATAGGTTTCAGCAGGCGAGAGATTGCTGGACAGGAGATGACTTGTGGGCTTTCTTTCCCTTGAGCTCTATTAGTTTTTTCAATGACATCTTAGTGGAGAAATTTGGAAATTCCTTTCCCTTTGCCTTCCATTTTCTATTACCTTCCTGAAAACCGAAGCTTCGGTACAGAATTCAGCTGGAGGCTACATCCCAGCATCTGCATTGACCTTAGAGCGCTTAAGGTAATTATTCTGTCAATTATTTGACTTTTTAAAGTGTGCTTACCTTGAAGAACCTCTGCAAAGGAGGACCATGTTAATGTGTAACATGGAGATAAGCAGGGCGCCGCTCCTTTTTATTTTTTTCTTTTTCCTGGCTGTTCAACTGGAAAACTGAAATGGTTCTATTTGCATCTCATAGGGCAGTGTTGAAAGGTGGGGATGAAAGAGCTTTTACTGATGAAGTACGGCAGAATGTGAATTTTTGCAACACGAATTGCAAGGAATCACCTGCAATTTGTTTTGGTTTTAAGAGAAAAAAGGAAATTACAAGGCAATGTAATAATACCTTGCTTGAAAAAGTGACAAGACAGCAGAGAGGATACTCTTGAGTTGAACCGAGTAGCTGTGTGCATCTCTTGTAGATGGAATGAGTGGTCCCTACTTGCATGGACAGCAAGGTCATTTTTCTTACCCCAAAGAGAGGGCATTAACCATCGGTGCTATAGAGGAAACGTGGAACAGGAAGGAACGAGCAACTGCAGCAGAAGGCCTGAGTTGAGCCCAGGAGGGTTGGGGACCCTGTGGGCGGGAGCCAGCTCCACCCATGTGGCAGCTCCCCGGGGCAGCAGGCGAGGGTGGGAACTTTCTGTTGTTAGAGAAACCACCTCCGCATCATCCAAGTACATTTCTGAAATGCCTGACTGTGCTCAGGGCTCTGTAAGCTCAGGATTAGCCAGCCCTCCAGGGACCTGGTCTGCATCACTAGCAAAGATCAGAGGAACTTGGTAGAGCCATTTTTTGAAGGAAAAAAAACAACCCTAAACCCACAAGTGAATGGAAATGCATATTTATATCACTGGCCCATCAAGGGTCAGGGTGTTTTGTGGGGAGGGAGAGAAATTGGTGATTAGGAATGAAGCTCTGGAATGTAAAGCTAGAAGATCTGTGGCAGAGACGGAAGAGAGGAGACTGAAGGCAAACACTGGATCTTGTACCACTGTTTCATCAGCTGCAGCAAGTAATTGACTGCACATGGGTTAGCTGGATATGTCGAGGCAGAATTTTAGGTTACCTGGAAGGTCGTATGGGACAGTGGTTAGGAGCCTGGGCTCTAGAACCAAACTGCCTGGTTTTGAACCCCACCTCTACCATTTATAAGCCTCGCGACTCTAGGCAAATCACTCAGCTTTCCTGTGCCTCCGGTGTCTCCTCTTGGGACATGGGAGGCAGCCCCAACCTCACAGAGTGGTTGACAGGGTTAGATTAGTTACACACCTGAATGCCCATGGTGAGCAGTCAATGAATAGGCGTAGCTGTTGGTGTGAATGGCCATTGGTGGGGAGGGTGGGGGGCAGGACTGAGTTGAGGGGAAACAATTAGCATGAAATAGCATAACAGAGTATATGGTGGTTAGAAACTAGGAAAGTCATTGGGTCCAGCTTCCTCCTTAACCAGGAAAACAAATCCCATTCCACTTTAAAATAATTAATTTGAAATCATAAATAACAGTGACGGTTTATGGAGTACTCACTGTGTGCCAGACAGCACGGGAAGCCCTGTGCATGCATCCTAACGATCCCATGGGGCCCTGGTACTTATTATTACCCCATTTTTATCAATGAGAAAACTGAGTCTCAAAACGTTAGGTAACTTACCCAACATCACCTAGATCTGTCTGAATCCAGAGATTATGTTCACAACACAGCAGTTCTGTTCCCTTTGCTTTCCATTTTCTATCACATTCCTGAAGACTAAAGCTTCAGGACAGATTTCAACTGAAGGCTGCATCCCAGCACGTGCATTGGACCTGGAGTGCCAGGGTCATTGTTCTGTCGATTATTTGACTTTTTTTTTATACATTTATTTATTACTTTATATTTATTTTTGGTTGTATTGGTCTTCGTTGCTGCACGCTGGCTTTCTCTAGCTGCGGCGAGCGGAGGCTAGTCTTGGATGCAGTGTGTGGGCTTCTCATTGCAGTGGCTTCTCTTGTTGCGGAGTGCGGGCTCTAGGCACGCGGGCTTCAGTAGTTGTGGCACATAGGCTCAGTAGTTGTGTCTTGCGGGCTCTAGAGCACAGGCTCAGTAGTTGTGGCGCACGGGCTTAGTTGCTCCGCAGCATGTGGGATCTTCCTGGACCAGGGCTTGAACCCGTATCCCCTGCATTGGCAGGCGGATTCTTAACCACTGCGCCACCAGGGTTGTCCCTATTTGACTTTTTAAAGTGTGCTTTCCTTGGAGAACCTCTGCAAAGAGAGGACTGATTTATTGTGTTCTATGGTCCCATTGAAGCAAATATTTCATACCCGTGAATACATGCCTTATTTTGTTTTGTTCTGTATAAATCCAGGCACCATGTTTTGAAAAATATTTTAATTAATCTTGAGTAAATCATTTCCCAGTTCTTGGTTAGCTATTTAAAAGAAACGATAATTTTAAGTACTAAAAAATTTTCCTTTGGAATCAATCCATCGTTTGATTGGATCTGATTGAAATTGTGAATAAAATGAAGAATTCATCCCTGACAACGCTCAGCCATTGCTCATCCATGCATGGATGCATTTGAAATTGTTAGAGATCCTTAACTGCTGACAAACGCTTTGTTACCCTGACTTTAAATATGCGATGTGTCTTTGATCTTAGTGCTTCCTTTGGGAGTAAGTAAAATCAAGACTTCTCATTCCCTGACATGGCATCCTTTCAGATGATAGAAGATATTTAACAGGTAGTCCCCCACCCCAGGCATCTCTCCTTTAAGCTAAACACCCACATCACCTTCTGTGTTGGTTTTCAGACCCCACACCAGTCTTTGATGGGTGGTTTCCACCCTTAAGAGTTTGAACAAGATCCAGGACTGCAGGACTGACCGGATCAATACAGAACACACTGCGGCCACAGGGTCACACAAATGCAGACCCAGACGGATGGCCTCCAGCCTCCTAGCCTCACTCCACAGTTAAATAATAAAGGCAGGGTGATAAGCAGAAGGATTTCCCCAAACTGTTTCGGAGTGGTCCGTGGTAGAGGCTTCGCGTCATTGCTCTTGTTTGTATTTCACGTGAGAGTTCCTCATGTTGGTTCTAACAAAATGATCCTTGATATTCAAGATTTGTGTGGACTGTTCCTCAATTCTCAGGCACAAGTTCTAAAAATGAAAAGCTGTTCCTTCTTTGCATAAGAGGGGGTATTTGTAGCTATGTTTATCACAGATCCACGTTACAAATAGACAGGGGTGCATGGAAAGGGAGACGTTTAAAGTCACATATTGAGACCATCAGGTGGCTCCCTTTGATCTAACTCCTACATTGCTCTGCTTTGTGTCCACCCTTTTTTCTCAGATGTGAAATTGTTGGGCTTTATTTTTCCACTTGTCAAATTTTCTTCAGCTTTTTAGCTGCTGTGTTGAACTCTTCTTTTCCTTAAAGGCATTTGGTTATTTTTTTAAATGTTTTTGCTTTACTGAAGGTTAATGTGCTTTTCATGGTTTTATAGTTACCTTGCAGAAATCTCATTAGAAAAGCACTTTAATATATTACTTGGCAACCAGACATCTGACAGTGTTCTAGTTCATTAGTTAGGAAACCTCCCCAGGCTTGGAGGAACGGACATTCCTCTGTGAATTGGGAAGCTTTGATCACTCCAGCAGGGGCCAGGGTTTATTTTAATGCATTTGAGGGGGAAGGGGAAGAGGTACTCTAAATCTGGCAAAATAAAAATAACACTGATTAAGAAAACAATGAAACATTCTCGAAAAAGAATTGCACTTCATTTAATATTATTCTGTGGTATCTCCTGAGTCCTTTGAAGACAGGACTTATTTTAGAAAATGGGTCTCTTTCTGTGGCAAGAGCCTAGTTAAACAGACTCACTCCAGATCACAGATCACATTGAAATGATCCTAATGAGGGTAGACTTTTCAAAGCTATATTCATTTTACCATGAATAAATGGATTCAAGTCTTATTCGTGGGTTTTTAATTTTCAACTTTGAATTTGCAAACTGTCAAATTCCTTCAAAGCTATGGTGTGCAGAGAAGGACCTGACTAATAGGATTGCTTTATTTTTAAAGAAAGATGCCCTTTAGCACAGCACTGGGCTTTGAAATGTGATCAGTCAAGGGTCCAACAGGCAAGGATTTCCTACATGACACTGTTTCTTGTTGAGTTTCAACCGGATTTAATGTCTCTCATACAAGAAAGCTACCGGGAGGGCTTCTAGTGTATTCAAAGTAGATAATGCTATATTGTTTCAACACAGAGTATACCAAATGAAGTACAAGTTCCTGAAGCAGGGCAATACTTGGGTGCTGGTGACTTTTTTTTTTTTTTTTAAGGAGCTGTATCTTTTTTCTTTTAATTGAAAGACTTGAAGCAAGCTGTCCGAAAAGGTGTTTTTTTGTTTTTGTTTCTGTTTTTTGCGTGATACGCGGGCCTCTCACTGTTCTGGGGCCTCTCCCATTGTGGATGGAGCACAGGCTCTGGACGCGCAGGCTCAGTGGCCATGGCTCACAGGCCCAGCCACTCCGCGGCATGGGGTATCTTCCCGGACCGGGGCACGAACCCTTGTCCCCTGCATCGGCAGGCGGACTCTCAACCACTGTGCCACCAGGGAAGCCCTGAAAAGGTGTTTTTAAAAAAAAACAAAAAAGAGGGCTCAGTTATTAGAAAGGTATAAATAGGGCAGCAAGCAAATGGTCATATGAAAGGAGGGCCTCCTCCTTTATCGAGAGATAAAGGGAAAGGAATGGAGCATTTTGGCAAGAGTGACATTAAGCCGCTGAAGTAAGGTTGGAGAGGAAACTGGAGCATCCTGCGTAGTGACAGACATGAATGAAAAAAGCATGCAGTGCTTTTCGGCTTGCCTGATTGACAAGCAGAACCCAGTTGCCAATGATGGCTCACTTTCACCTTTTAATACCTTCCGAGGCAGGTAGGAGAGACGGGAGGGATGGGCAGAAACAATAAATGGTTTAGTTCTGTGTTAGAGGTGCATTTTCCAAAGAAAATGCAGTTTGGAGATCTGTGTGCTCAGACCAGGACCTGCTGTGTGAGTCGCTGGCCTCAGGCAGGTTACTAAGTACCCCCCCACACACACACACACACACTGTGTTTCCTCATCTCTGTGCATTAGGGGTCACAGAGGCTCTCAACCAACTCCACAGCTCTGTGCTGCGGGTCAGGTAGGATAACACACTTTAGAAAGTTCTCCACAAATGGGCAGTGATGGTGGGGGCAAGCTGGAGGTGGTGATGATGACTCTGATGTCTTATCCTGACTGACTCCAAGCCTGGCCAGTTCCTTCGCAGCCGTGCAAGCTCACGGGGCTACTCAGAAGGCCCATCTTACTGCCCCTTCTGATCCAGAGCCCCTAGTTCTCAGGCAGTTCTGGCTTTCTTTATAACCACCTCCCTTCCCGCAGCAAGGGTTCACAATCCGCAGAGAAAAGCTGTTCAAGACAAGACCTCTTAAGCAGGCTCAAAGTTTTGAAAGCCACCGTGGACCTGCCTTCCTGAGCCCCCAGATATTCCCCCACGCCAAGTACAGTCGGCCCTCCGAATCCATGGGTTTTTCATCCTCAGTATACCCACAGCCGACTGTATTCATCGCACTGCGCCATTCTATATAAGGAACTTGAGCATCTGTGGATTTTGGTATCCGTGAGCACTCCTGGATCCAAACCCCTGCAGATATTGAGGGAAGACAGTATGCACAACACCAGTGTGGCTGCCTTAGACCTGTCATGATATTGACCCAGCCCAGCCCCCTCTGCTGGGCTGGGAGCCAGGACTGTGGGCGGGGGTGATGGCCCAGCGTGTGCTGTTAGAGGATCCTGCCCACTGAGTGACCACCCAGGAAAAACCAAGGGAAGCTGTCTTACCTCGTGTGTGTTGGAACCCGCCAGTGTTGGAATCTGGAGTTGCTTAGTCTAAGCCTGAATGATCAAGAACCGGGGACGGTGCCAGACTGAAAGCGAACATTTGTGTGTCAGCACAGATAGAGGAAGGAAATAGGCCTGCTGAATGTAACAGCCCCAGTAGGCCTCCTACTGACTGGTCCTCCTCTCCTTACCCACGCAGAACTCGCCTGATTTGATGAGACATATATGTACTCAGTAGCAGCATTGGAACATAGTGTTTGACTAGAAGAGGCTTTCCAAAGGCTAGAGCAAGAAAGAGGAACATTCTTTGTAAGTTCCAAGCTAGTGTGTCGTACCCTGGAGATATAAGAAATGGTGCCTTCAGTAGGACCTAGAGTTGTGCATTGATCAGCATCAGTTTTGGCCAAAATATACTCCTGCTGCAGCTTGTACTGATCCACACACTTCCTCCAGCTAGATTTCACCACTGCCACATGCACAAGGACCGAGGAGCTTCCTTAACTAGGTGAGCCTGGTGTGCTTAGAGCAGAAGAAATAGCATGTAGTGAAAAACGAACACGTGCAGGGAGAGCCCATCTGCAGAAAAACTGGCCTTTTTAATTAGCAGTTTTGTTTCAATACATTCTTTAATACATTGTGTTGTACTGTTCAGCATTGATCTTCAAGATGGATCACATTTGTTTTTCAGGAGGAATCAACCTTAACCAAATAGAAAAATGCACTGAGGCCCCCCTGTGTTCGTTGCTCATTACTCCTCCCCCAAATCTGTGAGCCGGCTCAAGGGGTCTGAGGCATTCAGAAGAGAAGCATTCTTATTTAAACTTTTGGTGGGTTCATTTTGCATGTTTTTGAGGCCGATTATGGTCTCATAGAGGTTCAGGCCCACAGTCAGAGACTGAGAAACTTCCATCATCATAAATGTGGCCTGTGGCACCCACCTCGTTTTAACTAGAGCTTAACGCAAAGGAGTGATTGGGGCCTGACTTCTGCCTCCTACAAACTAATCTTTTTCAATGGTGTGCACTTCTTTCTGTCCCCCAAAGGGATTTGTTAAATGTGATTTTCAGCGGGAAATGCGCTTTTTTTATTTGTTAGCCATAATGGAAATGCATAGATAAACAGAATCTGTGTGAATATAGTCAGATTTGGGAGTGGGAGACAGGATAGGGGAAACAAAGATAGAAAAAGCTCTGTCAAACATGAAATGAGGGGCAGGACGGGAATAAAGACGAAGACGTAGAGAATGGACTTGACGACACGGGGAGGGGGAAGGGTGAGCTGGGACGAAGTGAGAGAGTGGCATGGACATATATACACTACCAAATGTAAAATAGATAGCTAGTGGGAAGCAGCCACATAGCACAGGGAGATCAGCTCAGTGCTTTGTGACCACCTAGAGAGGTGGGTTAGGGAGGGTGGGAGGCAGACGCAAGAGGGAAGAGATGTGGGGGCATAAGTATATGTATAGCTGATTCAGTCTGTTATAAAGCAGAAACTAACACAACATTGTAAAGCAATTAACCTCCAATAAAGATGTTAAAAAACAAACATGAAATGAGTATCTACGTGATTTTCATTTTTATTTAAACCAGCCTCCTCTTTATAAAATTTACTTCTTAATAAGACAACATTGTACAGTGAGTATGATCGGCATTTTGAAGAGAAAACATCTTACTGTGGAAGGACTTCTAGAAGAAAGAAAGACTCACCTAAGATTCCTACAGGAAATCTAAAGTGAACTCCTGGTGGTGGACCTCCCATCTGTGTTTTGTGGTGAGGGACCATGAACAACCCAGAGAGAAAGAGAGAGAGATCCCAGTAACTGGAAGTTCCCCCGTGGCCCCGCCTCGGCTTCCTGCCCAGCTTCCGCTCATTTGCCATCTTTATTCTTCTCTTCTGCTCCGTCCAGCCCCACAGATGGTCCAAGACACTCAGAGGGGCCTTCAGGCATCTACACCAATTTGAGTTTCCCTCCTGGGCAAGTCAGTGTGTCTCATGGTAATATTCTGTCCTGAAACCATACGAGGAGAGGATATAACAGTCTCTATCACTCCTGGAGGAAAGCCTGAGAGTGGTGGCCTAGAGGAAGCCCCCCGCCCTGGACCCTACTGTATGTCTGGGCAAGAGGCTCAGAACATTTCTCTAGTCTTGGCTAGAAAGGCTTCCTTAGAGCTTTGGCTTTTCTCTCATGTCCTTCAGATGGATTCTGCATACCAGAATGGCAAATTGAAAAGCTTCACAGAATTAGCTTTTAATGTTAAAAACAAAAGAAAAAAAGCAAGTTGAGGAATGATTGAAGCGAAAGCACATTCCAGCTGTCAGACAACTTGGAGAGCATTAGTGGATGTTCTAAATTTAAACATAATTTGTCCCTTTCTCCTTATCCATATAACACCCGAAGTTTCCTTTCATTTCCCTCCCTGCCTTCCACTAACCCCATTCCTGGTTTACTACATGGTGATAATTATGTAAATGCATCCTGAAAATTTAACCCTTCATGTGCCATTTCCTCTCTTTCGATATTTTCTTTCCTTTTTTGTGGAAAATGATATAACAGGAACTTGCCATCTGCATGTTCTTCACTTTTTAAAAAAAATTAATTTATTATTTATTTACTTTTGGCTGCGTTGGGTCTTCGTTGCTGCACACGGGCTTTCTCTAGTTGTGAGGGCTACTCTTAGTTGTGGTGTGCGGGCTTCTTGTTTTGAAAGAACAGTGATAAACTTTAATCAAATTAAAGTCAGGAATATAAAAATTCTGCCTCAATTTTTCTTTAATTTCCTACATATCACTTGTTTTCCTACTGTCTTTGCTGAATTTTAACAGTCTGGGACAGCCTCTATGATTACAAATAAAAAAATACACATCCATAAGTCCTTAAACACCATTAAAAAAAAACCAAAGTGTCGATGCCAAATTTCTGATTTTAATGAAAATTCTGAACATTAAAGGAGCATTGCTGCATTTACAATGCGGATTTTTAAAAGCTATCTGAAAATAAAATATAGTAAAATTATTGCTTCCCAAAGTTATGTTGACGTAATCTATACAAGGCAGAATTGAAACAATAGCATACTGCCTGAAAACAGTTACATGACCAATCTTTATCCCTTCTTTTGGCATTTTATACAGCTCTACAAAGCTATCACGTGATAGTCCTTATCTTGAAAGGGATGTCCTGCCATCTAGATACTTAAATTCTATCCATGTTAAGATATAGCCTGAGGATATTAGTGTGTTTACCCATAGGAATGACTTTAATTTTGCATGTTAAGCAGTACAGTACATGCTTGACGAATCTGTGTGAAGTTCTATAGGCATATTACTTTGCCAGATAATACCAAAAAATTCACAGTGTAAAACCAAGAGTAGTTATTCTCATTATTTAAAAAGAAAAAAGCAACACTTATTTCACAATCCCTGGACCTGTAAAATAGCCATTCTTTTAATTTACAGAATTGAGGGAAGTATTTTAAATGTCAAAACACACATGCTGAATGTGATTTAGTGTATCAGCACCAAAAATGTGAAAAGTCTACAAAAATTGTTTAGATGTGTAAGGTGCATACATGAATTATATTCAGTTTGAGGGAAGAAACGGTACCCCCAGACGCCCTGATATTTAAGAAATAGCTGCATAACTTTCGCCTTGGTTTGTAACAAAATAAAAAATACCGCTTTTAATTTTTCTTATATAAGTCATCTAAAATTAAATCCAGAATTGAAGTGCTGCCTTTTACTGTGAATAGCAGTTTGATCGTTAACGTTTTTTATGTTCCAGCTTGACACTTCACACACAACAGATATTTAATGCCCTAAAAATATTTTAAAAACTTGAGTCATTTTGTGAACATCTGAAGTTAGATCTCTTATATTTTTATGTAGAGTTGGGTATAAAGTCATTGTGTGTCCAATTATTTTTAAATGTTATCAGTCCCAATCAGTAATTAGGACTTCTTTAAATATGTCATCATCGTTTCAGGCAAAAATTACTATTATGAAGTTAGATGAAAGTAAATACAGAATTTCTTGGTTTACAATCCAAAATTATTATTGTGACATTAAAGCATGCCTCTTTCCAAACCATTTGGTCAATGCTGATGACACTTAAATAAGGAAAACTTAGGCCAGTATTTCTCTAACTATACTGACATGCTGTCCTGAATGACCTACCAAGGCTGGGGAAGGGACCTGGCCTGGTTCCTCAGCTCTGTGAAGTTGCCCCCTCCTGTCTTACTCTAAATAGCTTATACAAAATCAACTTATCCACACTGTTAACACAGAATCCAGCAAGCTACAGCCCTGATGCCACCTACATTTATATATTTACTTTTTACTGTGTACATTAAACAAAGAATTCTGTTGTGCTTTTCACATATTGGATATAAGTCTTCATATTTTATTTCTAGGTTTCTTGGGAAGGGAAGAGAAAGACTAAGAAAAAAGAAATAGAACAGGGGAGTCAGACTGTAAAGTAACATTACACACACAACTGGCCCAATATCTTTTTAATTTAAAAGATACTATCATCAAAAGGTTATATATATTTATATATATATTTATAAAAGAAAAGTCTCCTCCCTAAAATCCATATTATCCCATGATAGATTTTCACAGTGACTAGTATATATATCGATATAGTTTTTTTTGTTTGTTTTTTGTTTTTTTTTGCGGTACGCGGGCCTCTCATTGTTGTGGCCTCTCCCGTTGCGGAGCACAGGCTCCGGACGCGCAGGCTCAGCGGCCATGGCTCACGGGCCCAGCCGCTCCGCGGCATGTGGGATCTTCCCGGACCGGGGCACGAACCCGTGTCCCCTACATCGGCAGGCGGACTCTGAACCACTGCGCCACCAGGGAAGACCTATACCGACATAGTTTTCAAATCTGTTCAGTTATCCATTGGGTAATGGTTTTAGAATTAAAAGATGCCATTATCATCTCAGTCTGAACATTGTACCATTAGGGAGATGTGCTTAGAAATGGTTCAGTGATTTGCTCATTATGACTACAAAGATGTCTATTTACCTTAGCAATAAATAATCCTGATACCAAAAGAGATAATGGTCACGCACACACCGAGATGGCTGCGTGCTCTTAAAATATTTACATGTAGTTTTTCCGTTAGGGCTTTCCCATTAGCAAGTGAAAGTGAGCTCTCTTCAATTTTCTCCACATCAGTCTTGCTTCTGGGGAATGCATCCTTCCATTTCTACAACTTCGGGCCATCCTTCATATTTGTTTGTGTCCTTATTGTTCTTTATGTGCTGCTCAAAAGGGCTTTTTGTCTTAATGCCTTATCCACCACAGAAGACCCAGTTGTCTCTAAAACCAAGATGAGTAGTAGATGTACTCCCCAGTTCAGCAATGAGCTGCCGGGCCTCATCATTGAGTTTGGTTGCTCCATCATCATATGTTCCCATTAAGACTATTGTTCCATCTTGTATGGCCTTCAGAAACTCAATAAATGAGGCCACATTTCCTCCCCACATGTCAAAATATCTGGTGTCTATTAGATCTCCTGTTTTTCCATTTACCTAGGCAACATTGATTCCTCTTCCAACATTATTCTTAACACCACTCATTAAAACATTGTCCTCCAGGCAGATTTTGGGTCCTACCACCCTGGCTGCTCCACTTGCCATTTTAAAAGCAAAATGCTTCTCAGGGCAAGCTTTTGAGATCCCACATTTATACCTGGGAGGTTTTGTGGAACGTGCAACTGCGTCCATTGCTGACCTTGCAAATAGATTTCCTAAACTCGCATCCATTTTTATTTCAAACATAGAATAACATAGAATGTCAGTAAAAATACTGCCACGGCTACCACCAACTTTGCAGCACCTGCTACCCTCATGTTTGGTTTTTCAGTCTGTGGCACTTTTCATTAAATAAGCTCTGGCCTCCTGCCTGCCTCTCTGCCTCGCGGGCCCGCTCGCTCCTCCGGCTCCTCCCCGGAGCGCGGGCTTCTCATTGCGGTGGCTTCTCTTGTTGCGGAGCACGGGCTCTAGGTGCGCGGGCTTCAGTAGTTGTGGCGTGTGGGCTCAGTAATTGTGGCACGCAGGCTCAGTAGTTGTGGCACACGGGCTTAGTTGCTGCGTGGCCTGTGAGATCTTCCCAGACCAGGGCTCGAACCCACGTCTCCTGCATTGGCAGGCGGATTCTCAATCACTGCGCCACCAGGGAAGCCCTGTTCTTCACTGTTGACCCCAATCATGTATTAACGGATAGAAAGTATTTCAGCCTCCTTATTTTTCTCTGCCATTGCTGATGCATTACTAGGCTCCTCTTATCTGGGCATTAGCTCATTTCTTATCTGAGTCTTCACTGGCTTCTGTTTTGCCTTGATCTCTTGGGCATGATGTCTATAGGTCTTGTCTCTATGGAGAATTAGATAGTAAACTGGCGACAGCAGTCCTTTGATTGGAGCTTAGCTTTTTCAAGTGCTCAGATTTTTTTTTATTACTTATTTGTACTTTTTTATGGCTAACATTTTTCTGATTCTTTGCCTGAAAGTTTTTTTTTTTAATTATTTATTTTTGGCTGCATTGGGTCTTCATTGCTGGGCACAGGTTTTCTCTAGTTGTGGTGAGCTGGGGCTACTCTTCGTTGAGGTGCACAGGCTTCTCATTGCGGTGACTTCTCTTGCTGTAGAGCACGGGCTCTAGGCACATGTCAGATGTTTTTTCAAGCATACTTCTTCTGAAACCTCAATATATCTCCAGAACAATGATTCCCAAACTTCTGGGAATTGTAACAACCTATCCTTACGTTTGGTTTGTATGAGATCCTACCTCCCTTTTCACCCTATCAATCCTCCAGGAAGAAGAGGGCAACATTTTTTGTTTTTTAATGTAAAAACAAGTAAAAAATTTTTTAGTTTTGAGAGGGCTTGGGGATGACATGACACTCGGTGGTGTATTGAAAGAGGCGTTGCAAAAAAGGAATCACTGCTGTGAATCTTGGAATAAGGTCATTTTAATCTCACTCACTATTTCCTTTTTTTTAAATTGAGGTAGAAAATGCATAATGTGAAATCTACCCTGTTATCAAATTAAGTGTACATACAGTATTATTAAATATAGGCACATTGGTATACAGCAAATTTCTATAACTTTCTCATCTTGCAGAAACATTGAACAGCAACTCTGCATCTCCCCCACCTCTAGCCCCTGGCAGCCACCATTCTACTTTCTGCTTTTATGAGTTTGACAACTTTAGATCCTTCGTGTGAGTGAAATCATGCAACATTTGTTTTTCTATGACTGGCTTATTTCACTTAGGTTAGTGTCCTCAAGGTTCATCCATGTTGTAGTAATATGGCAGATTAATCTCACTGTTTCCTAAAGTGTGAATATAAGACCCTTAAGGGAAAAAAGTCTTTTATAGTTTCTATGGGCTGTTTAAGGTTACAAATGCTCACAGTTAAGGCTTATGTTTGGGGGATCCTGGGGGGATACAAGGTTCAATTATTTTTTATATAACGATGAAGTAACATAAAAGATTCTAGGAGAGCATGTACAAAGAACAGTCCTTGAAAATGCATATTATCATCATTGCAGTGATCTCCTTGAGACTTAGCCATAATGACCCCAAATCAATAAATGTCCATCCATGAGGACTGTACAAATGCGGGAGGTTTTGTCGTAACCCTTGAGGAAAGAACTGTATGACAAAAACAAAAAACCCTCCTTCTCCAAAAAGAGATTATGATTAATTAAAGGACAACTCTAGTTGACGGCGGAGAAAGCTCAAAGATGTTGTATTAGTTATTTACTGCTACACAATAAATTAGTCCAAAATTTGCAGCTTAAATAAAACAACAATGAATATCTATTATCTCATACAGTTTCCGTGGGTCAGAAATTTGGGACTGGCTTATCTAAATAGTCTTTGGCTTGGGGGTCTCTCATGAGGTTGCAGTCAAGATGTCAGTGGGGGCTAGTCATCTGAAAGTTTGAGGTTGGAGAATCTGTTTCCAAGTTGGCTCACTCACATGCCTATTGTCCTGAGGACTTAGTTCCTCATCACGTGGACGTCTCCATTGCACTGCTTGAGCATCCTAACAACATGGCAACTGGCTTCTCCCAGACCAAGTGATCTGAGAAAAAGCAAGAAGGAAGCTGCAATGCCTTTAACGACCTAGTCTCAGAATTCACATATTGTCACTTCCACCACATTCTTTTCATTAGAATGGAGTCATTAAGTCTAGCCCACATTGAAGGGCAGCAGAATTCGGCTCCACCTAAAAAGGGAGGATTTGATAAGGGGATGGGAGACCCATGGAGCAGAAGGCATGAACAGGATCTGGACCAGATACTCTAGTGATACCTGGAGACAAAGAGAAAGAGAATGTGGACACAAACTGCAATCTGTGGCTGGCGTGGGGGCTAGCAGTGGGGGAGGGAACTGGGGAAACAACTGGCCAGCCAAACCAGAGAAATGATACAGGTAAGAGTAGTGGCTTTGACCATGAGCAAGGGTTGATGCTCCAGGCCAGCCCAGGAGCTTGGCACTCCTGGAGGGGAAGTACTTTTCGCCGATATGACTTTCCTTAGCTGTTGCTGAACTTGAACAGTGCTATCAGGCCTTCTTCACTAGAGATGCTTCTTCAGCTCAGCAAGGAGCTGGCTCAGAACCCAGACGCTACGTGGGAGGAGGGCTAACATCTTGGTGCTGTTTGCCTCTGGAGCTGCCCCTTTGAACATGTCCACCTGTTGGCATGTTCAGAACTCCATGCCTTAAGAGTGAGCCCTTTTCTGTTTTCACTATGGAGTTTGATTCCAGGGATGGCCTCTGTGTTTTCTCCAAAGCTTCTTTCTGAAACTGAACTTTTGTTTACCTCAATTGCCCTTCTAGCCTCCTTAGACTGAGTTGATTTGTCTCGATGGATGAATCAGATTCTTGAACTCATCCTTTGTGGCTCCAGTTCTCTTGGCAGAGAACACAGGAAGATAGTTTTTGCTTATGTGCGTGTATGGGGAGCATTTTTTTTTCCTTTGTTTTTCTGTCTCAGCCACAACCCGTGGGCGAGCCCAGCACCTGGGACCTCGACAAGCCTCTGTGTGTGCATAGGTTGAGGTCACCTAGGGAGTTCTTCCCAGTATCGTTTGTCATGTCCCCGGATTCCAGAGCAGACTTCAGTTTCCCAAATCCCAGGCTCATGGAAATTGGGGGAATTACTTTTCTGGAGCCAGCTTTATCTTACTTGTCCATGTTCCATTCATGCAAATTGGAAATACTCCCACAACTAAACTGTGTGCCGCCCTTCTGCCTGGGAAATGCAGCTGTTCATGCTTAATGCTTTTGCTCCGCGCCTTTCTAATCTCTCAGCTTTACACTGTTTAAATGGCAGCCGGCTGATTGAGAACAGATAATGTTTTTTCTGATTATTAATAAAGTACAAGGAAATGAATTCATACCGTTCTAGTTCCGCTTCTGCCAGCATCCTGGAATGAGTGTAGGCAAATGAACCAGCGCCCCTCCCAAACCTCATCTATAAAATGAGAGTTTGGACAAGATGGATCTTAGGGTCCTTTTACATCTAAAGGTCACTGGATATGTGATAATTTAAGAACATGGAAGTATTAATAGGGTAGGATTTATTTACCACAAGAGGAGAATCTCAGTACTGTCTCCTGTCAACCATCCCACCGGAAAGGGCCTGTCTGTCAGCCAGTGCTTTTCCTCTGCACATGGAATTAGCAATTCTTCTTTCACGTTTGGAGACAGACTTTAAAGTGGACCTTTTTCACTTAAAACCTCACATAAATGTTTTTAACATGTTTTAGGGAACTGGGGTTTATGCTTTGCTGATTGTTTCTTTTAAATCCATCTTTTCTAATATAACATTATTGCTTGTCAACATAGACTTGCCCTTTTGCACTTTTAAGTAGTTGCCCCAAACTTCACTCTGGTTTCTCCCACTAAAAGTCTGACCAGTGACCCCCAATTTTTAAATCTTATAAACTGACTAATAAGGCAGCACTTTGCTATAGAGTCAGCCTTTATCTTTTGTCTCCTGGGTTTTATCTAAATTTTTTTAATGAAATTGCTACTTTTGTATAGATTTTTTTTTTTTTTTTTGCAGTACGCGGGCCTCTCACTGCCGTGGCCTCTCCCGCTGCGGAGCACAGGCTCCGGACGCGCAGGCCCAGCGGCCATGGCTCACGGGCCCAGCCGCTCCGCGGCATGCGGGATCCTCCCGGACCGGGGCACGAACCCACGTTCCCTGCATCGGCAGGCGGACTCCCAACCACTGCGCCACCAGGGAAGCCCTTTCGTATAAATTTTTAACATAATGCTCTATGTTAATGTAAGCATAAGAATACAGCATCAGCAACTCTGGCCACTTTATTGCTCTAGTTGAGTAGCTGGGTCAGGAACATAAACAGAGCGTCCCTAAACATTGGCCTGTTTGTACCTATGAACAGCTGAGGACCAATTTTTAAAAAGCCACAGTAGGGGCTTCCCTGGTGGCGCAGTGGTTGAGAGTCCGCCTGCCGATGCAGGGGACACGAGTTCGTGCCCCGGTCCAGGGAGATCCCACATGCCGCGGAGCGGCTGGGCCCATGAGCCATGGCCGCTGAGCCTGCGTGTCTGGAGCCTGTGCTCTGCAACGGGAGAGGCCACAACAGTGAGAGGCCCGCGTACCGCGAAAAAAAAAAGCCACAGTAATCAAAATTTCTGCCCAAATGGTAAAACATGCCCTTGTACAAACTCTGGAATAAAAGTAGTTATAACTAGCTGGCCCCCCAAAATCTTTTTAATAACAACAAAGGAAGCCAGCCTCTTGGAATGGTTCCTAAAGTCTTGCTACTTAAACCTTTACATGAAAGCACAAAACCTGGTGTATATTTTGGTAACAGCATCAGTACACTCAGCTACTCAGGTTTGTTGATCATTTACTCAGTGCCAGGCACTGGGATACAGAATAGAACTGTAGAGAAGTTGGCCTGTCCTTACCAGCACTGAGCCCACAGTCGAATGGGGTGCAAAGACACAGTTAAAGCCCTGAGAAATTGCTGTGATGAGGGTAAATAGAGCCATACAAGAACGAGGAAGGAGGCCCTCGTTCTATTTATTGAAATATAGTTGATTTACAATGTTGGTTAATTCCTGCTGTACCACAAAATGACTCAGTTTTATATGTATATATACACGCATTCTTTTTTATATTCTTTTCCATTATGGTTTATCTCAGGATATTGAATATAGTTCCCTGTGCTATAGAGTAGGACCTTGTCGTTTATCCATTCTATACGTAATAGTTTGCATCAACTAACCCCAAACTCCCGGTCCATCCCTCCCCTCCCCCCACCTTGGCAACCACAAGTCTGTTCTCTATGTCTGTGAGTCTGTTTCATAGATAGGTTCATTTGTGTCATATTTTAGATTCCACATATAGGTGGTATCATAGGGTCTTTGTCTTTCTCTTTCTGACTTACTTAGCATGATAATCTCTGGGTCCATTCATGTAGCTGCAAATGGCATTGTTTCATTCTCTTTTATGGCTGAGTAATATTCCACTGTGTGTGTGTGTGTATATGTATATATTTATACACCACATCTTCTTTATCTATTCATATGTTGATGGACATTTAGATTGTTTTCCATGCCTTGGCTGTTGTAAATAGTGCTGCAGTGAACATTGGGATGCATCTATCTTTTCGAATTATAGTTTTCTCCAGATATATGCCCAGCAGTGGGATTGCTGGATCATATGGCAACTCTATTTTTAGTCTTTTGCGGAACCTCCGTACTGTTCTCCATAGTGGCTGCACCAATTTACATTCCCACCAGCAGGTAGGGAGGGTTCCCTTTTCTCCACACCCTCTCCAGCATTTGTTATTTATAGACTTTCTTTAATGATGGCCCTTCTGACCAGTGTGAGGAGGTACCTTATTGTAGTTTTGATTTGCATTTCTCTAATAATTAGCAACGTTGAACATCTTTTCATGTGCCTTTTGGCCATTTGTATGTCTTCTTTGAAGAAATGTCTATTTAGGTCTTCTGCCCATTTTTCAATTGGGTTATTTTTTCTTAAAATTTTATTTATTTATTTATTTATGGCTGTGTTGGGTCTTCGTTTCTGTGCACGGGCTTTCTCTAGTTGCGGCGAGCGGGGTCCACTCTTCATCGCGGTGCACAGGCCTTTCACTGTCACGGTCTCTCTTGTTGCGGAGCACGAGCTCCAGACGTGCAGGCTCAGTAGTTGTGGCTCACGGGCCTAGTTGCCCTGCGGCATGTGGGATCTTCCCAGACCAGGGCTCGAACCCATTTCCCCTGCATTGGCAGGCAGATTCTCAACCACTGCGTCACCGGGGGAGCCCGGGTTATTTGTTTTTTTGTTATTGAGTTGTATGAGCTGTTCATATATTTTGGAAATTAAGCCGTTGTTGGTTGCATCATTTGCAAATATCTTCTCCCAGTTCATAGGTTGTCTTTTTGTTTTGTTTATGGTTTCCTTTGCTGTGCAAAAGCTTATAAGTTTGATTAGGTCCCATTTGTTTACTTTTGCTTTTATTTCTATTGCCCTGGGATACTGACCTAAGAAAACATTGGTACGATTTAGATCAGAGAATGTCTTGCCTATGTTCTCTTTTAGGAGTTTTATGGTATCATGTCTTATGTTTAAGTCTTTAAGCCATTTTGAGTTTATTTTTGTGTATGGTGTGAGGGTTTCTTATAACTTCATTGATTTACATGTGGCTGTCCAACTTACCCAAAACCACTTGCTGAAGAGACTATCCTCCCCATTGTATATTCTTGAGGAGGCCCCCATTCTAAATAGGGGGAAGGGGGATGAGGAAAGACGTCAAGGGAGGTTTGTCAAACAAAAAGATAACTGAGATCTAAAGGATATCTAGGGGTTAACCAGGCAAAGATGGGGAGGAATGGGAAATGGAGAGAATGTTCCAGGAAAAGGAATGACATGCCCAAGGGCTAGGGGCCAGGGAGAGCAGGACACATTTGAGGAACACTGAAGTTCATTATGGCTGGAGCTCAGAGTTCAGGACGGACGAGGCAAGAAAGGAGGCTGAGAACATGCTCAGGGTCAGATCTTATTTATTCTGGATTTTATAGTTTAAATAAATGTGGTCATTTCGAACCCTTCTCCCCTTACTGGCAGTTAAATTTTTTCTCAAGATGAAGATGTAAATCTGAAACATATCTAAGCCCAAAGAGGAGACATTTTCACTAATAGAAGGATTGCTTGGCTCTGCCCAGGAATGTTTACTAACTGTTAACATTGACTTTTAAAGTTTTCTATTAAAAAAAAAAAAAAAGTGCTTCCGTGGTGGCGCAGTGGTTAAGAATCCGCCTGCCAATGCAGGGGACACAGGTTCGAGCCCTGGTCCGGGAAGATCCCATGCACCGTGGAACAAATAAGCCCGTGCACCACAACTACTGAGCCTGCACTCTACAGCCTGCAAGCCACAACTACTGAGCCCACACACCACAACTACTGAAGCCCGCATGCCTAGAGCCCATGCTCAGCAACAAGAGAAGCCACCACAATGAGAAGCCCGCACACCACAACAAAGAGTAGCCCCCACTCGCCGCAACTAGAGAGAGCCCGCGTGCAGCAACAGAGACCCAACACAGCCAAAAATAAATAAATTTATAAAAATAAAAAAGTTTTCATAGGATTCCTGCCTATATAAGGTACTTTCTAAGAAGATGGCATCTTAATGATTTGCAAAACAAAACATGAAGCGTATTTTCAAATACTGATTTTCCCATGAAACCTTCATTGAAACCATTCAAATCTAACGAAAAGGCCTGGCGTTCTCAGACTGTTTTATTCTAAGATGTGGTAGGACTCCACGTGGTTGCGGTAGAGTTGACATCTGCTGAGCATTCAGCATGAGCAGGATAATTCTGACCTGTTCGGGGTTACAAGTCCAAACTGCTTACCCAGAGCCGCTCAGAAAATACCCCTGAAACATTTCAGGCCGGAGTGGGAATGGTGAGCCGTGACCTCTGTTTAGGATTCTCACGATCATGTAATCTTTTCTCCAAAAGACATTCATGTTTTCATTATCTTGTTTTTCTTTTCTTCATGGTAACTTGTAGACATACCTAATCTCCTTGCCTTGACACTGAAAACCGCTGCAATCTAGTCTGGCCTCCAGTTCTCAAGATTTTTTTTTCCTTCTCTCCAAACCCCTCACCCTCCAACAAAACAAAGCAAGAAAGGGACACTTCAGCAATACTGGGTTGTGTAGAGAGGCACCACAGGAGCCTAGGGAAAGCTCTGGGTTTGGACTCAGAAAACGTAGATTCAGGTCCTGGACACACCACTCCCAGGCTTGGGGACTTTGCACAAGACACTCAACGTTAGTGAACCTCAATATCTTTATCTGTAAAATGACTCGCTTAGCTGATTGTTGGGGAAGTCAAAATGAAGTAATAGATCTAAAAACTCTTTGTGGGCTGTAAACCCTGACGCCAATATACAGCGACATCTCACCTCTTCGAGCAGGCTGACCCCCTCGCTTGGAATTTCCTTACCAACCCCACCCACTGCCTTTAACTTTGAAAACCATTTTCCTCTTCCATGAATTCAGTTCTGACCTACTCAGTCAGAATGCTTTTTATATTTAAATCATAGGACCAGTCATACTCCTTCCATATTATAATTGATTCTATACTTGTATTCTAGTCTACACTTTGTGGATTCTAAATCCATGTCAGATAGGAGTCCAACCCCATCATCTTTCCATTCCTCCTGTCACCCAGTACAGCACTTAGTTTGTGGAGGACCTGAATGAATTAATCCACTCCTTGTTTTTACCTGCTTAGTGCCATACAATGCTGAAATTCGATTTAGTTTCATTGTGAGTCTTTCTCAACTTTTATACCTTTTTCCATAGGGATTTTCCCTTAAGGAGTAACTTCATCTAGGCAACGGTAGAAGTTAGTGCTCTCATTACAGGAAATGAATATTAATGATGAATTGATGACATTTTTCTTTTGATAACCCCTAACTAATAGGAATTAAACCACTGGCCAGTCCAGTTTCTTTTTTTTTCTTTTAATTATTTTTTTAATTTATTCGTTTGTTTGGCTGTGCCGGGTCTTAGTTGCGGCATGTGGGATCTTTAGTTGTGGCGTGTGGGCTCTTAGTTGCGGCATGTGGGCTTTTAGTTGCGGCGTGCAGGATCTAGTTCCTTGACCAGGGATGGAACCTGGGGCCCCTGCACTGGGAGTGAGTGCAGAGTCTTAACCACCGGACCACCAGGGAAGTCCCTGGCCAACCCAGTTTTACATCTGTTGATCAACATGTTCCGAAAATATCCGTTCTTTAATTGTCTGAGCATGTTATGACATTGGGAAAGCTATCTAGTGCTGACACTGGAGTATGTGTGGATCTGTTATTCCTCATTATTGCTGTGTAGGTTAAAATGCTGCTTGCTTATTTTCCAAAGCGTTATTTAGAACTGTCTGTGAGTGAGGTTAAGCTCTCTCAGCTGCAGAGATCTGACTGTGTTTTCACAGAGGCCAAGCTCCCGTGGATGTGTGGGCGGAAGCAGGTTTCGTGATTACCAGCGTCATGCATGTCCCGGGGGTCTTGTCTCAGTTTATCTGTTTGAGTCTACTTTCTTCTCTTCAAGGGTCAGTTTAACTGATTTACAGGCTCAAAGACCATAATCCTTTCCCATGGACTAGATGTCTGGGCTGCTTTCCACCCCTTGTTCACAGGCAGAGCAGGCATCATCCCCTTGAAGCCCCCAGCTTGCTAAAGGGGTCACACGTTTGCTAGAGAGATCCCCTGAGAATGTACCCAAAGGCAAGGACTAAGGAGGCATAAAGCGCAGGTTCTATGTCGATTTCGGGAAAATCGTGGACATTTTCTTCCCCATGCTTTTCTGCATGGCTGCTCTAAAGAGGTGCCCAGTCTGAAATCCCAGCTACTGCTCTGAAAGGAAATTACTTTCCTTTACTTAAACAGAAGAATAGAATCTCCAAGGCTGGAGCTGGTGGCTGCCCTAGAAGAAACACCTGCAGAGGGAAAGGATGTTTCGATGACAGGCCCCATAGCACACTTCACATGCAGTTGCTCCAAGTCCTTGTAAAGATGCGGTATCTTAACCTTTCAAACCCAGTTTACTATTGAAACCATGAGAGCCCCTTTTTTTCCTGCATTGTAAAAGGAATTAACAACTCAAGGAAAACAAAACTCAAAAAAAACAGGGGCGGGGACTTCCCTGTTGGCGCAGTGGCTGAGAGTCCGCCTGCCGATGCAGGGGACATGGGTTCGTGCCCCGGTTCGGGAGGATCCCACATGCCGCGGAGCAGCTAGGTCCGTGAGCCATGGCCGCTGAGCCAGCGCGTCCGGAGCCTAAATAATCACTGTCTGAAAATAATCAAGATGCCAAAGTAAAGTTGTCTGGTCCTATAAATACCAGTAAGAGCAGCAAAGAGCATTTATATGCCCCCAGAGACCCTCCTTCTGGGGTAACTACTCGCCCATGAGGTAGCATAGCTTTCCTTTACCTGGTTCCCACTTTTTTTGTTGTTTTTAATTGATTTATTATTTATTTATTTGTGGCTGCGATGGGTCTTCGTTGCTGCGCGCGGGCCTTCTCTGGTTGCGGCGAGCAGGGGCTACTCTTCGTTGCGGTGCACAGGCTTCTCACTGCAGTGGCTTCTCTTGTTGTGGAGCATGGGCTCTAAGCGTGCAGGCTTCAGTAGTTGTGGCGCACGGGCTCTAGAGCACAGGCTCAGTAGTTGTGGCGCAGGGGCTTAGTTGCTCTGCGGCATGTGGGATTTTCCCGGACCAGGGATTGAACCCGTGTCCCCTGCATTGGCAGGCGGATTCTTAACGACTGCGTCACCAGGGAAGTCTGGCTCCCACTTTCATAGCTCACACCCAGCAGGGTGGGCTCCAGGTCAACCCCCACCCAACAAGAGCAAGCAAGACTTGCCTCACTAATGAAAAATACAAAACCCTTATTCAAAGTCCCCCAGTTCCTCTTAGAGAGGTCTTCCTCCCCCGTGATCAGAGACCTGCCCATTTCCCTGATTTTCAGAGCAGTGTTATTTGGCACTTCTGAGCGTCTTTGAACAATCCAGCTCTTCCAAGCTCAGGTGGTCCACTGCACCCGCATCTAGCACCTTCTGTAATGTGAATTTCCTCTCAGCACTCAGAAAGAATGTCTTGTTATACTGGGAACACACAGTATGTCCACAAAGCAAGTACACAGTAGCAAATGTAGTAAGTACTCAGGACGCACATGAAAAGAATTAGCCCACGGGTAAGAGGAATGTTCTGTTCCAGTTTGAGCCTGGAGGGCAGTGCTAGAAAAGTGCAGAACACGGGAGAAGGAACCTAAATCCTACTAGGAAGTGGGGAGGAAATCTGAGAACACTCAGCAAAGCAGAGATAAACAAACGATGAGACTTGGGGTAAATAGCTGAGAGCTTTCAAGTCTGTGGAGATCACAGAGGAGTACAGAAAATAACCAGAGGGCACAAGTGAAGGAGGGGAAAACCATGAGAGCTGTAGAGACTGGGGCCTGACAGACAAAGACATCACCGGGTAAAAATGCCAGCCAGGCACAGGCACGGCATGCCCCGCACTGTGTTCATGGTTGGGGGGGACGGAGGGGGCCGTGCCTCACACAGATCCCTTGTGTTTAATGCGGCTCCAGGCCCTCGCAAAGCCGAGCTGAACGCGTCTTAGCAGGGAGGCGCTCTGACTCTAAATGAGCAAAGGCAAAGGGTCCAGATTTAGTGGGCTCTTAAATGAGACCCACAGACTCCAGACGGACGCAGAGCCCCATCTCTGGCACTGCCATCAAGGGTAGGAATTCTGAGGGCAGGAGAGGGGCAGGGGTGGGGCTGGGCATGTGAACCAAGTGCTTTATTTTAGGAAAATGGAAAACAGCCTAGAAGGAGAACTACTGAGATTCTGAGAGCAGGCAACTCAAAGCTTGTGACAAACGGGGGGAGGTCAGACATGGCCCACCGTACCCCCCATGGAGCTAGAGCGATAATAGCAACAATAAGAAGGTTATCGGGTATCTATACCCTTCACTCCAGCTCCTGGAACTTTCCTCTCTTCTCCTTAAATGCTTGCACCTCCCAGTGTCCTCGGCCTCTCCCTGAAAAGACTTGGGAGCAATGTTTCTCCAAATCTGTCCTCCTCTTCTCCTATCTTACTTTCCACGTTGGTGTTGTCTTTGTCATCTGAGCATCTCCTGCTCTGAAGCCGTGTTTTAAGTGAGTGGTTCTACCTGGGGAGTTGAAAAAAAATAATTCCAGTGCCAGACCCCACACCCAGACCAACGCCCGGACCAACGCGAAACTCTGGGAATGCAGCCCAGGCCTGCGTACTAGTTAACCGTTCCCAGAGGAGCCCAGTGTGCAGCCAGGATTGGCAGCCACTGCAAGACAGCATCCTTCTTAGAGGCTGGTTCCCGGGTGGCTGGAGCTTGCCCTGTTGGCTGTGTGTCTGGTGCCTGTTATTCCTGCAGACGCCCCTCTGCAAGATCTCTTCCAACCTGCATAACCTTCCAGAGACTGAACAAATCTCCTCTTTTGATAATTCCTAATCTAAAAGAGTGACCCGGTACTGTACTGTCCATCCCCACAGTCTGCTTCCAGAGTGGTCAGCCTGGCCTGAGGGATTTACTGGGCCTCCTACAATGTAAAACTCTTCCTTGGATGAAGTGGAGTGGAGGACTTATCTAGTTCTCAGGGAACTGAAGAGCTGTAGTCTTCTACTAAAGACCCCAGGTGGGAAGCTCCCTGGAGCCCGGGCTGTCTAGTGGACAGGGAACTGCAGAAGTGGCTCCACGGTAGCCTCCTCCCAGGTCCTCCTGGGAGCTCAGGCCTCAGCCTTCTTCAGCTTTCCAAAATGTTCTAGGCACTAGGCTTAGCAAGTCCAACCCTCCTGAAGTTGAAGGCCACTTGGCAGTCCCTCATATCCTTCCCCCTAGGGGCAGGGTTCAAGAGCATCTCTTTCTTTGGACTACATCCCTTGTTAGTCAGCTCGGGGCCTATGGACAGAGACTAAGCTTTGAGGGTGCGTGAGCCTCCAGGTTCTGGAGGAGTTCCCCTTACAGCTCACAGCTCGGCTCAGGAAACACTTCTGATGCCTGACGGTACCAGGCACTTGGGGGTGTGTAGGGAAGGCAAGGACTCAAAGACGAAGTGTCCTGGGGGAACTTGCACTCTGGGTTTCTAGGAAGCTCAGAATCAGGTGGCAATAAGTGCCCTCCTGTGGAAACTTCCCCACCCAGTTCTGTGCTGGCAGAATAGGAAAAAGTGACCCTAAATTTTCATGTGTTGGAATTAAGGTGAGTCACAGTCCAGATAGGACAGGCCCATGAAATATGGGGGAAAAAAGTATTTCCAAGGCTCCATTAGCATGAACAAGATATACCCACATAACTAGGGAGTTTCCCTTCATAAAGGTACTCTGTGTGAAGTCAGTTCTTCCATATGCTCAAACCACATAAAAATGTAGCCCGCTAACTTAACTTGTGTGGATGTCAGTCATGCCGGTGTTGTGATGGTAGTTTAGCTATTCCAGCTCCGTGGGAGCGTTGCCGGATACATGAGCTCATCCCCTGGCAATGTTGCTGACACAGCCCCAGGTTAGCTCAGCCACCACACGGCCACCAGAGTGATCTTTTCACCTTACACATCTGAACTTGGCTTTAAATCCCTCATGGATTTATTTTACCTAGTGCAGCGTTGCTCCAAGGATGACCCCAGACCACATGTACCGGAATCACCTGTGGGTGGGAACCTCAGCCTGGAGTCAGACCCTTGGTTATTATTCTGTCATTTTGTGCTGGGTCCATACTTGTTAGGGGAAAAGAATAAGAAGACATCATGAAATAAGAGATTGGTTTGCAAGCAGCAAATTACAAGAAACAGCAACTTTCTTTTTATGCTCCATGGTCCGTTCAAACTTACGATACTTCTGAGACATTGCAAGAGTCACAATCATAGAAAGACATCTGAATACTATAATATCTACTACAGAGAAAAAAAAGATTAATACACTCTAGGAAGATTTTCAGTATCAAAGATTGGAGCCAAAATGGGGTGTCTCATTAACCCAGAGATAACTAGCTGTCAGCCAAGAAACGTAATTCACAGGATCTGTGTATGCCGTTACCAGGGTTGCATCATACTGGACAGTCTACTTCCAGATGAACTGCCCCTGCAGATAAGTGGCTGGTCGCTAAGCAGTGTCTTAGCTGTCTACTCCCCTGCTTTACCTGGGATGGGGTGGGGTGAGAATGGGCTGGGTGTCAGCAGCGAGATGATGGAATTCCCTCCAGAGAAGCTGTCCCTGGGAGAGCGAGCCAAAGCTGTCTTCCTTCCATACCCGGGAACCCACCCAGCCTGCCAGGGCTAAAGTGTAAACTTGACAGTGTTTACCTTGGTACCACTGGTCCCCCAAGTCTGTTTCCTTTCTCTCTGTGGGGTTCGCCACCTCCTCATTGCCCAAATCCGCAAATCTAAGCCCAAACTCATCCTTTCCCCCTTCTCCAATCCAAGGCCTTCCTCAGACACCCTGGCTTCTGTCCATGGTGTCGCAGCCTCCTCTTACCCAGCTCACAACTTTTGACTCATTCCCTCATCCCCACATCCAGTCAGTTCCCAGGTAGTGTTGGTTCTTCCTGAATAATCTCTCAAATCTGCCTCTTTCCTTTCTGTTCCCATTGCTACCACCTTGATTTAGGCTTCTAATCCCCACCCTGTCCCAGTCCTGCTGCAAAGGCCTCCAAAGTCATCTCCTGAAATGCCACTTGAATCACATCTCTCCAACATTCAGAGACGCAGTGGACCACAAAGTTTCCCCCCGGCCCCACTCCTTCCACTGTGCTCCACACCCGAATCTCAGCTATGCTCTCCCCGAGCGGACTGGGGTGCTTGCTGTTCCACCAGCCAGCTGTTGTTTTCCTGCCTCCACACCTCTGCTCAGGCAGGTCTCTGAAGTTGAAAACCTTCCTTGAGAGAAAGTTTACTTCTGAACTTCAGGGCCTGCTCAGATACCAGCTGCTTTCGCCAGCCACCCCAGCTCCAAACGATGTGTCATCTCCATTCTCTGAAGAAGCAATTTGTATTAGCTCCAGTCATAAGGATTTACTTTGAAATAAAAGCAGTAACTAATACTTACTGTTTACCCCATGCCAGGTACTGTGCTAATTGCTGTATGTTGTTTGATCTTTCTGAAAATCTAATGACTTAGGTATTATCCCATTTCACAGATGAATAAACTGAGAAAAGTTAAATAACTTGTTCAGTGTCACATAACTCAGAAGTGGTAGAGCAGTCTATTACCTTCCTAGCATTTTAATCTGTCTATATCTGTTAAACCTCCCCATCCCACCTCAATATATTGTATCCGAAAAAGAGGAAGCATTTCTTACATACATTTACCCCCAGCAGTGTTTGGGAGAACCCCATCATTATAAACTTTTGGGCCTTCACTCACACTGAAATGTAAATGACCAACAGTAGCAACCATAACGAGATGACTTTGCCTTAAACAAAATCTCTGAAGTTAAATCTGGCCTATGGTGCTTAAGATTTAGTACTTTTTTCTCCTGCCCTTACTGTCCTCAACTGATACCCATGAGACTGTGTGCCAGATTCTCATACCTAGGGTCAGCTGCTGTATCACCGCACCTCTAGAAGTTCCCGAAATGACTTGCCTTGGCAGATGGCTCTGCCCTTTAATTAGCCATACAGTTCCTGCTTCCCCTTATTTAATATCAGGAAGTTTCCACATATTTCATCCCCTTCCCCCTCTTGGCCATAGTGCCTTCCTACTATTCTTTTCCCATTTTGTACTTTTGTTTGGTGCTTTTCCCTTCAACGTGTTATCGGAATCCAATCTGGGGATTTTTGCCAAGTTGTCTGAACTCTTTATCTCCATATGTGGTGTCTCACTTCGTTCTTAAACCCTCCTTTTTTGGTATGAATGCACATACTCTGTGAGCTATTTTAGGACCCAGCATCATTAAGAGACAAGATGAGTGTGGTTTGCAAATTACCATAACTTGGAGAAGTCTTTATACTCGACTCTCTTAGCCATGTTAATAAGTACTTAGTGAGAGCTATAATGTGAATAATATAACCTAGCATATTGCAGAAACCCTGTTTTTGATGTATGGTTGATTGATGATCGTTTCCCCACAGCAGGTCTACCCTTCTCATTGGAACTTTCTTAGCTAATATATATTTAAATTATTTTACATCCCAGACTGTATACAAATTGGTTGTTGAGTGGGCAGTAGCCAAGAAACCTTGTTTATGGCAAGAGGAAGTCAAGTGGAAGATTAAAGAAAGTCGCAGTGAATAATCTTCCAGTTGATAAATAAGAAGTGACTATAGCACCACTTTGTTTAGGTACCTTGGCAAATCTGTACACTGGTATATTTTCAAGATCGTGGCTATCTTCTTAGTTCCGTATGACTAGTCATGTTATGTTCTGAATTTACTGCTGCCCTTTTTCCACTACATACAATCTGGTCTGTCCCTCCTCCCAGTGAACATGAAGTCCATCTGATTCCAGAGTTTCTGGCTCAGTTATGACGCTATCAGGACACTGGCATCTTCAATTAGCCCTGCTAAGGAAAGCACTAGAGAATAATGACGCACTAAGCTGTGTGGCACTAACTCTGAACTCAACAAGATTTCAGAGAAGAAATGTGCAAACTGGAGCTGTAAAAAAAAAAAAAAAAAAATCAAAAAGGAGATGAAACTTCAGCCTTAGAGTTCCAAATAAAAGGGTAGGGCATAGATAATAGATGAGAGGAAGGAGGACATCCCAAGTAGGCAAGTGCATTAGCATAAGCAAAGGTTCTAGAAGTGGTAATAAGCATGTAATGAGAGAGTGAGCATGAATGCTAGAAGCAGAGAATTTGGTAGAAATAAGAAAGAAGAGTGAATTTGTAGGGTAAACATGGGAGAGATCATGGGGAAAATGAAGGCAGCAATGAAAAAAAATGCGGTTGAATAGGATATCAACAAAATTGAACAAAAATTGACTGTTAAGGAGAATTTGACTTTTGACCATTTCCCAGGTTCAGCCAAGTATGTATATTTAGCTCCAAAACATGACCTCTCCTAACATCTTCTGTGCAGCTTTTCCAGATGAAAAAATTGGCTAACTAGGTAACTACCGATACCTTTATAATAAAGCTCTGTTTTTTTCATCACTGGGAGAATGAACTTTGTTATGAGTCATGTACAGTGCATTTAGGTAGATGAGGTGGTGCATTGGACTGATTTGTAGGGAATGAGAGCTCCCAGAACCAGGCAGTGGAGCCTCAAAACTTCATGGTTGTCAAAGATGCCATATGACTGTGCTCTAGGACACATTCATGATGGGTACATTCACTTCCAGCCCAAAAAGAAAATTTAGACCTGCCCTGGTTTCTTCTGTATAAATGGGTAAGTGACTTGTCCAAGGTCTCTTGGCTATAAGCAGTAGACAAGGATCCAGAGCCAAGTGTTCTCTTCACAAAAGTGCTTTGGGTATTTTTGTTTGTTTGTTTTAATGGTAACACGGTGAGGGCATCTCAGGTCATGTCTGGGGAGTGTTTTGTGCTCTGTAAGAGACTAAGAAATTGTTCACATATTTCTTTTATATTATTCCCATACTTTTTATAGGTAACAAATTTTAACTCTGTCCTCTCCTACAATTTTATGTAAGATCAGGTTGAATCAATTTGTCAAGTTCAAAATTAATTCTATTTCAGGGTCTTTTTCTCATGACATTTGTGTGTTTTGTGAGAACTGCCCTTCTTTACCTCTTCAGAATCAAATTGAAATATTACAAATTTAAATCCATTGAAAATTCTTCCTTTTCTATATCTTTAGTGATTTTTCAGACCATAGCTAATTTTAGGTTATAATTGAATAAGCAATCTGTGGTCTGTGGGTCATTTGTCTAGAATTTAATTAAGAGTGTCTGAGGGGGACGATGTAGACTTAGGTGGGCATTCCATAGGAGAATCTGACTCCTTCCAGGTAGTTTTAAGGTGACACTGGTTCCTTAAATTTAATTTTAGTTTTCTTCCAAACTTAAAACTTTCTTCTTCCTTACACAGTTTCATTCAGGACCTGGTTCTCTTTATTTCACTTTCTCTTTCTTCTCCTTCTCCTTTACTTCCTCCCTCCCTCCTTTCTTTTTCTTCCTCTTTCTCTTCAAGGATTGATTAAAAGGAAGAGACCACCTAAGTTTACCAGGCAAGACTTATAAGGGAGCGGGCTTCCCTGGTGGCGCAGTGGTTGAGTCCGCCTGCCGATGCAGGGGACACGGGCTCGTGCCCCGGTTCTGGAAGATCCCACGTGCCGCGGAGCGGCTGGGTATAGAGATCTGAGAAAGATCGAATGAAATTGAATGAGAACTGAGTTGAGAAAGGTAAGAATGGAACATGGAGTAGCCTGGTTTGGGGACATTCATGTGAAATAGAAAGATAGGGTGAGTTGGAGGTGGGGAAAGTCTTGGGATGGACTCTCCCCACATCAGCCACCAGGCATCACTGTGACAGCTTGGTTGCTGCCTGGAGTTGTCCACAGTGGGGAAGGAGAGGAGAGAGGCAGTGGGCAGTTAATCTGTACAGGATGTCTGCTAGACAGATGTTTGTGCAGCCTGAAGTCCTTACTGGAACAAAGGCAAGGATAAATAAATAATTGAACCTATTCTGGTGTTTGTCCCTATACATTTAAATATTCTGTGACTTGTTTTAAGTGGAATCCAAACACTGTGCATGATTTAGATGGCAATGTTGTTACCCTTGGCTTGGCCTCAAGGGCTGGTTTTGAGCTTTCTGCCCAAAAATGAGCTCAGGATGAACTAAAAAGTTATTTTATCCTTAAAAACAGAAATAATTCTGGGTCTGCTTTGGCCTTCTTGGAAAAAAGGCAATGTGGAAAGATTTAGAAATTATTTTGGTAAAGAGTCATTTTGTCGACTGCTCTCCTGAGGTAGAACAGAACCTTCAGGAATTGAATTGCATGGTACACATGCAATTTGAGGTGATTTCGGCAGTGAAATTGCTCGTCAGTGGAGTATGTGGGATGGTGGTTCTTCAGAGTGGGGACGGGGTGCAGTGCTGTTGGATCTGCCATCATTATCAGCCCCACATATTTTCACCATCCTTCAGTTCCATACAGAACGTGTCCACTTGGTGTCTCTGTGGGTCAGCATTTGTTCAGGGACATCCGAAGTAGCAAGGGGTTTTGTAAATGCTGTGCAGCAAACTGGTCCTGATGGCCCTTCCTTTGCCTCTCCACCCCATCGACTCAACAGGGGTCAGTGAGTAATACAGATTTTTGTGGTATGCAACTCTTGTTGAATTCTAGGTGTTGCCTGGTAGCAGAATTGACAAAATTATTTATGTTCTTGGGATGGTCCAAATATTGACTCAGCCCATCCACCCAAGGTTTTATATGTATTTCAAGAGTTGGGAGAGAGAAAGAGGAACTCACAGCATGATTCGTCCTAATTTGAATGCCCTGGTGATGGCTCTCAGAGTATTCCTGGGTAGGTTCAGATGTTTTTAAAGAATTTTTGCTCCTCCTGAAATGTTCTGCTTCATGGAATAAGGAGAGAATTGCAGGGAGATAAAACAGATCTGTTCTCCATTCAGTGCTTCAGTTTTATTACATTTAATTCTAAATCATACCATGTTCGTTGGTACAAGGATAGACACATAGACCAATGGAACAGAAGAGCGAATCCAGAAGAAGACTCACACATATATGATCAATGGATCTACCACAAAGGCACCACTTTCAGTAGGAAAAGGATGGTCTTTTCAACAAATGATGCCAAAACAATTGGTTGTCCTTTGGGGAGAGAGTGATGAACTTTGACCTCTATTTCATAGCATACACAAAAATTAATTCAAGATGGACCACAAACCTAAATGTGAAAGGTAAAACCATAAAGCTTGTAGAAGAAAACAGGAGATCTTTAGGGCCATGGGCTACACACACAAAAAAATTTAACAGGACACAAAAAGCACTAATCATAAAAGAAAATTTTGATAAATCAGACTATATTAAAACTATGAATATCTTAGTTTTGGACTTCCCTGGTGGCCTAGTGGTTAGGATTCCAGGCTTTCACTGTGGTGGCCCAGGTTCAATCCCTGGTCAGGGAAGATCCTGAAAGCCACGCAGTGTGGCCAAAAATAAATAAGTAAAATAAGGAATATCTTAGTTTGGGATTTCCTTGGTGGTCCAGTGGTTAAGAATCCATCTTCCAATGCAAGGGACGCCAGTTCGATCCCTGGCTGGGGAATTAAGATCCCACATGCCGTGGGGCAACCAAGCCCGCACACTCTGGAGCCAGTGCACCACAACTAGAGAGAAGCCCGTATGCCGCAACAAAAGATCCCGTGTGCCGCAACTAAGACCCGGCGCAGCTAAATAAATAAAATTAAATTAAAAAAAAAAAGAATATCTTAGTTTTAAGATTAGGCTGTCAGAGGAATCCATAGCATGTCTTCAAGATGTGTGACAGAAAATTAGGCTGGAGTTCTTCCATGTGCTCTCCAGAATCTACCCCTGGCAAAGATGGATAACTCTGCTCCCTGCTCTGCCTATAGAGAGATGGCTGTGAGTTGAAATAAATGGTTTGTCACAAGGCTGAGGCACTCAGGTCTCACAGGAATCTTGCATTCCTCATGTGGTTTTGCTACGTGAGAGGCAGCTTTGTTCCCGAGCCCCTCCAATCTCTGAACACTGGTGTATTCTTCTCAGAACACTCCCTTGAGAACCCCCGAGCCTTGAGGTCATCCCACCAAGTCCGTGTGTGGGAAGGAGGACAGTCTCTTGGGGCCCTCAGAGGTGAGCCAGATCCGGTTCTGTGGTGTCCAAGCTCTTGGGGTCCCAGGGCCCTGGAGGAAGCCTGGGATGCAGTGAGGCCCAGCCCTGCCCTACCCTGCCCTTTGTGGGGCCTTGTGTTGGTGAGGACAGACGAGGAAGCATCGGAGACAGAGCCAGCAACACACATAAACACAGCACCGCTGTGCTAACCACGTCCATGTTTGCCACAGAAAAGCCAAGACCCCTGGCCAAGATAGATGCTTCCTTTCAGACCTAGGGTTTAGAGGGAAGGAAACACGAAATATATTTAGAGCTTTCAAAACTTTGTTTTTGTACATTCTTACAAAGGGGAAAAATAAAACTACCCTGAGGGATTTTTAAAAAATCAGCTTCTAATACTTTAGATGAGTGGGAAAAATCTTACATGCTGTTATCATTTCCTTTCTGTTTCAAGAAGTTAATCGTGGGCTGGAAATAGCCTGTTGCAAAAGGGGAGACTTCATGCCCTTTGAATGCTGCTTATGCCAGAAAACTTTCCAGGCCCCAAGGGGAGGTTGTCCCTTTCCCAGGACTGTGATGCAAGATGACCCTGAAGTTAGATATTTTGTTCAGCTGGAAGACCCAAGGCAGTGGAGAGCTGAAATTCAGAGGGAATAATTAACTCATTCTTTGAAGAAATGGTGTCGAGCTTTGGGTTCAGGCCAGGTTCGGTTCTGGAAGTAATGTGCTGTCACCCCAGGCTCCTGGCTCTCCTTCCCTCTAATGCGGACTCTCTGAAGGCCCCCTGGTGCCTGAAACCAGGCACTGAGAATTAGCAGCGGATGTGCTGAGTGTCCAGCACATTAACCAAGGAGTGGTTGTTTGTTGCCCCTTCCCCCCAAACAGAAATACTGGTATATAAAAAAGAGAAACATTAACTATTTGGGGAGTAAAGTTTCGCTATATTAATTGGAAAGTCGCAGATAAGCAAAACAGCTGGTAAATTAAAACTCATTTAAGCATGATTCGTGGGAGAAGAAAATTTTGTAAGCAATATGTTTTTCTTCCTAATCGTCTTTTGACTGTCAAGATGTATGCATCACCAAAGAATAGCTTAAACTCCAGCTGGTGGCTGGGGTAAGCTAGTCTGGTCTTTGAAATTGGCTTCAGGTAATCAACAGAGGGGATAGCCTCCTAAATATAATGAGGTATTTACTTCCTAGTAATACTTAACAGATTACTAGCACGCTGAGGGATGTTAAAGACTGTTTAAAAGGATGGTTTGACTTTGTGCCCTCTCTTATAGGTCCCTCCATCGTGACGCCCCCCAAGGATATCTGGAATGTCACTGGCGCCCAGGTGTACTTGAGCTGTGAGGTCATCGGAATCCCAACCCCTGTCCTCATCTGGAACAAGGTCAGTGGCCCAGATTTCAGAAGATACCCTAGATTGACCGGCTCCTCTTATGCTGCACAGGGTAGTAATAGCCTAAAGTCCTCAGCCAGTCCAGTGCCTGCGGCTCCTTAAACTCAAGGCCTTCTGACAGTCTTCCAGACACCTGTCCCGGATCTATCAAACAATTTTACTGACCTCCAGAATAGTCCCTGCCCTGCTTTTGTTAGCAGTCCCTGAGCAGGGAGCCTTAGGAGCTGGAAGGACTATGATGCTAAACACCCATCCCACCCTCTGTGTGTGTGTGTGTGTGTGTGTGCGCGCGCATATGTGAGTGTGAGCGTGTGTGTGTGTGTGTCACAGTGTAACACTGTTACAAGTTAAGACTGTGAGTTCCTTGGGCGGGTTGGCTGGGTTGTCTCTGAGCCAGGATTTCTCAACGTCAGCACTGTTGACACTTTGATCCAGATGGTTCTTTGTGGTGGCAGCTGCCCTGTGCACAGGAAGTAGTTCTGCAGCGTCCCTGGCTTCTACCCACCTGATGCCAGTAGCAGGTGCGTGTGTGCGCACATACACACACCACTGTGACGGTTAAAAATGCCAGCTGACATTATCAGATGTTCCCTGGGGGAAAAGCCACCCTAGATTGATAAACAGTGCTCTCTCGGCTTTTCCTCCACATGAACATGGCATAGCATTCTTGTAAAGATTACATAAAGTAAAACCCAGCTACATCACTTGGCCCGTTGTCAGATACGTAATTAGCACTCAGGAGATGTTAGCTCTTGTTCCTGAACATGTTTCCCTTTGAGGAGCGGTTATCTTGTATAGCTATCTTCATATTTGAAAGACAACATATTCTTAGTGTGTCTGTAGAAGGGAAGAGAAAACACTCGTTTGCCAGCTCAAGTAATACTTCACAGTCACACTGTACATTATTTTACATTATTGCCCTTATACCTTTTGACTTAAGTCTCACAACAGTCTGTGGGGTAAATATCAAACTCACGCTAACAAAAAGGAAATCTAGTTTCCGTTAAAAGGCATGACAAGAAGCCCCTTTTCAGCTGCTTTTCTTCTCCAGCAAGCTCTAAGGTGGATGATGGGCTCTCCTGATTATCTTGTTTGCTTGGTGTCTGACCAGGGGAGCAACTTCTAGAACTCCAGGAGGGATTTTGGCTCCCATTGTCAGAACTCTTTCTGTTGCAAGTTGTAGAAACTCACTTCACACTAGTTTAGGCAAAAGAGAAAAAAAAAGCGGGGCGGGGGGGGGGGGGGATACACAGTTGGGTCAGAACCCTAACTCTTGACTCTTTGCTCTCAATGTACCCTTACATCATTTTTTCCTTCTACTTCAGAAAGATTCCTCCATGCTATAGGCCATAGTGTCACTGGCAGCTCCAAGGTCACATTATAATATTTCAAGACCCCAGAGGAAAGAAAGCGCCTCCTCTCTCTGCTGCTTTGTAGAATTCCTACTGAAGGGCTCTGACCCAGGCTGGGTCACCTGCTAACCTCCGGGTCCCTCATGTGGCCATCTGGCAGGAGTGGTGTCAGGGGGACTCTGGAACCTCTCTGGGGCTGGGGGGTGGGCAGAGATGACACCAGCTGTGCTATTACTGCCCTTTACAGCCAGAACGTCTGTTAAAGGGAGGGATGAAATTTTACCTCCGTAAACTATTTTTTTTTAAAGGGGAGGCAGGAGCAGTGAAAAGCAAAAATGCAGCCGGTGGATGTGTTCCTCCTGGCCTTCAGCAAAAGCTGCTTATGCTTCCTCATTGCGTATTTGGAGGTTGCTGGTTTGATCCAGGGGGTGGAGAGGTGAGGAACAACTTTTCCAAAGGATATCCATAAAAAGCTCTGTGCAGTTCTCTAGGGATACACAATGAGAAGCCAGGGTGACCCAAGCGTCCCAGGGCATGTGACCTTCATGACCGATCTTGACAGAGTAATTTCTTCAGTCCTTGCTCTGCCTATCGCTCCAGCTAACGTACGCACATACCAGGGAATAAATTAACCTCAGGAATCTTTTCCTTTAAACTTTAGGATCCTATGGGGGCAGATTCCATGGACTTCCCTGAGGGCTTGTCAACTGGGGGAGTTGGGGGGGGGGCGGTGGGAATGGATGGAGTGGGAGTGGAGAGAGAGAAACAGAAAAAAAAAAAATGTCTACAGACTTGCCAAAACAAACAAAAACCCAACTGCCAGGCTCTGCTGATTTTCTTCCACCTTCATAATGTACTTTGCCACATGCATGACCTAAAGCAGTGTTTTTCAAACTGCAGACCATGACCCATCAGTGAGTCTTGAATTTAATGTAGGGATCACAACAAGAATTTTCTTAAAAAATAAAATATAAAATGTCTTAGGTAAAGGTACATTTAGTAAAGGTATTTCATAAAACTTTTCCTTTGTATATTCCAGATCGCAATGCAAAATATATTTCTTACTATGGACCATGTCAAAGCACTTGGAGAGTCACTGACCTAAAGAATTAAAACAGGCCATTTGTTTTCTGCCCCACTCTCCTTGTAACCAAACTGTTAAGAATGCAGATTTATATTTAAGATCACCTGTCAAAGCCAATTTAAGCGCAGAACTGCTTTTTGCACATAAATGAATCTTAGAATCCTGACTTGTTAAACCAAGGTTCAAAGAAGGTAGCATGTCTTTCTTGCTCAAGGGTTCTTAGCAACAGCAGAACTGACAGGATGAGCCTTCTCTCCGAGACACTTCAGGCTACAGCGACAGTTCTATGGCAGGCCCAGCCTAGTGAGTGGTCTGTGCTATCCTGACCAGGACTTATCATGTGACCTTAACAAGTCCCATAGTTTTTTTCAGAAAACCCCTAGCCTATAAAGATTCCAAGGGAAATATTTTGAAATGGGGAAATGAACGGAAATTGCTGAATTTACCTTAACCCTGGTAAGTCAGAGGGATGCTTACAGGGAAGGTGAAACACCAGAATTCCTTCCAAACATTTAGATGTTTCTGAGATTGAGGCTTTCTAGTCTTTTCCTACCTGAACATTTCTTCAGATTAGGACTTTCATGACCTCTAAGAATATTCTTTTTTTAGTAAAAAAAAAAAAAAAAAAAATATATATATATATCATTGCTCCCAAAGTCCACCGCCTCAATTTGGGATGATTTGTTGTCTA
>NW_020173388.1:3048820-3073581 GCF_003031525.2 Neophocaena asiaeorientalis asiaeorientalis
AAAATTTTTTTTTTTTGAAAAAAAAAAAAAAAAAAAAAATATATATATATGTATATGTGTGTGATTGTGGTAAAAAGGAGAAACTATCCAAAGATGTATAAAGAAAGAGGTCATAACATCCTCCCACCTCCTTCCACTCCTTGAAATAACCAATGTGAACTTCCCAGGTTTTTATCTTTCTGTACCCTTATTCATGCCCAAATGTATACAAACACATATTCCCAGTGTGCAGGGTGAGGTGGGGATGTAGTGCGCAATTACTCTGAAATTGCGTTTCTCGAGAAATCTTTCATGGGCATCCCTCCAGGTCTGCTTCTCAAGAACTACATAATATTCCAAGTGTGGATATACCATAATAAACACAGTTTCTGTGTTTCCAACTTTTCATCACCTTAGATAATGCTGCCTTAAATATCTGAGTATACATATCCTACATGCAACCACCATTTTTTCCCCTATAGGATAGATTCCCCCAAAAGATACATGACTAAGTCAAAAGATTTAATTTTAGTCTTAATAGACATTGTCAGATTACTTTCTTTTTTTTTAATTCTTTACCACCTCATTTAATAATTATGAAAATGTTAAAAAATCTGACAAGTTGGAGGCAGTGTACCTCTTAGAGCACTCCTTATTACCCTCAATACAGTAAACATTTATTTCTTATCTACAGTGTGTTATGCACTCTGCTAATCTCATTTGTTCCTGTTTTCAAGGAATTCTGTCTGGTTTCTTTTCTTTTTTAATTGAACTATAGTTGATTTATAATGTATTAATTTCTGCTATGCAGCAAAGTGATTCAGTTATATGTCTGAGTATAGCCTACATCTGCTAATCCCAACCTCCCACTCCATCCCTCCACCAACCCCCTCCCCCTTGGCAACCACAAGTCTGTCTTCTATGTCCGTGAGTCTGTTCCTGTTTTGTAGATAGGTTCATTTGTGTCATATTTTAGATTCCACATATAAGTGATATTATACGGTATTTGTCTTCTCTTTCTGACTTACTTCACTTAGTATGATAATCTCTAGATCCGTGTTGCTGCAAATGGCATTGTTTTGTTCTTTTTATGGCTGAGTAGTATTCCATTGTATATATGAACCAGATCTACTTTTTCCATTCATCTGTTGATGGACATTTAGGTTGTTTCCATGTCTTGACTATTGTGAATAGTGCTGCTATGAACACAGGGGTGCACATATCTTTGAATTACAGTTTTCTCTGGCTATATGCCCAGTAGTGGGACTGCTGGATCATATGGTAATTCTATTTTTAGTTTTTTAAGGAACCTCCATACTGTTTTCCATAGTGGCTGTATCAATTTACATTCCCACCAACAGTGTAGGAGGGTTCCCTTTTCTCCACACCCTCTCCAGCATGTTATTTGTAGACTTTTTAATGATGGCCATTCTGACTGGTGTGAGGTGGTACCTCATTGTTTTGATTTGCATTTCTCTAATAATTAGCAACGTTGAGCATCTTTTCATGTGCTTATTGGCCATTTGTATTTCTTCTTCAGAGAAATATTTATTTAGGACTTCTGACCATTTTTCAATTGAGTCGTCTTTTTTGTTGTTGGGTTGTATGAGCTGTTTGTATATTTTGGAAATTAAGCCCTTGTGGGTCACACTGTTTGCAAATATTTTCTCCCATTCTGTAGGGTGTCTTTTCAGGTTTTGTATAGTTTCCCTTGCTGTGCAAAAGCCTGTAAGTTTGATTAGGTCCCATTTGTTTATTTCTATTGCCTTGGGAGACTGACCTAAGAAAACATTAGTACGATTTATGTCAGAGAATGTTTTGCCTACGATCTCTTCTAGGAGTTTTATGGTTTGTTTTATGCTTGTCTTTAAGCCATTTTGAGTTTATTTTCGTGTATGGTGAGAGGGTGTGTTCCAACTTCATTGATTTACATGTGGCTGTCCAATTTTCCCAACACCACTTGCTGAAGAGACTGTCTTTTTCCCCTTGTATATTCTTGCCTTTGTTGAAAATTGACCGTAGGTGTTTGGGTCTATTTCTGGGCTCTCTATTCTGTTCCACTGATCCATATGTCTCTCTTCATGCCAGTACCACGCTGTTTTGATTACTATAGCTTTGCAGTATTGTCTGAAGTCTGGGAGGGTTATGCCTCCTGTTTTGTTCTTTTTCTTCAGGATTGCTTTGGCAATTCTGGGTCTTTTGTGGTTCCATATAGACCTGAGGATTATTTTTTCTAGTTCTGTGAAAAATGTCATGGGTAATTTGATAGGGATCCCATTAAATCTGCAGATTGCTTTGGGTCATATGGCCATTTTAACAGTATTAATTCTTCCAATCCAAGAGCATGGGATATCTTTCCATTTCTTTGAATCATCTTCAGTTTCCTTTATTAACGGTTTATAGTTCTCAGCATATGTCTTCCACCTTCCTGGTCAGGTTTATGTCTAAATATTTTATTTTTGGGCGGCAATTTTGAAAGGTATTGTTTTTTTACATTCCCTTTCTTATACTTGTTAGTGTAAAGAAATGCAACTGACTTCTGTATGGTATTCTTGTACCCTGCTGTCTTGCTGAATTCGTTTATCAGTTCTAGTAGTTTTTGTGTGGACAGGGTTTTCTATATACAGAATCATGTCATCTGAGTATAATGGCAGTTTTACCTCTTCCCTTTCAATTTGGATACCTTTCTTTTTCTTGTCTGATTGCTGTGGTGTCAGATCATTTTCTAAATGGATGGTAGCAGTTCACACTCTCCCCAGCAATGTTTGGATGTCATTTCCCTGCATCCTCACCAGCACTGAATATTACCACTCTTTTTAGTCATCTCATTAATGCTTTAATTTCCTTGACTACATTCAGAATATTTTTATATTTGAATTTTCTTTTATATGAATTACCTGTTCATAGCCTTAGTCATTTTTCTATTCGGTTGATTCTTGTTATTATCAGTTTGTGGCTTTTTGTACATTAGAGATACTGACCCTTTATCATGTATTACAAATATTTCTTCCTAGCCAACCATTCTTTTATTTGTTTACAGTGGCTGAGGAGCTTAAAATTTTAACAGTTGTGTATTCTATTTCATCATAGAATTCTGAAACTTCACCAAAAAGGCACAGCAAATATGTTCTAAGCTGCATAGATGATCCCTGCAATTCAATGAATGCTTGAGGTTTATCAACCTGTAGCAATCAGACTAATGCATCCTGTTTCTGTAGTCATTGGCACCTTTTTCTTAGTTATTGCTTGTTGCAGCTAAAACACAACCACAGAGGGCTGAGGTGAATTCCTGGGTCTCCCTCTGATTCTTCACCTAGTTGAGGCTCTATGGTGAGCAGTGACTTCTAGGCAGTTTTTTCCACCCTACAAACTTCCAGCCCATTGCACATCTGTAGAATTGTATTAGAAATCACTTTTCTCAGCTCAGCCTGCATCTTTTTTTCTCAAACCAAAAATGTATTTATCAACCAACTCCCCTTACATTAAGTAAGGCAGTAGTTTGCCATATATTTGCCATGTAAAAATTCTTTGCACTTCTTTGTTTTCTACATGATATAAAACTTTTTACAATATGTTAATTAAAATATGAGTTCTGTTGAATATAAGCATTCATTTTCCAATCAAATACTTAACAAGAACAGTTTCTTGGCACACAGTGGGTCGGGTTAATTGGTACAGAATGCTCTTTACTGAGAGCTACATGAGCTGAGGAGCAACAGCTCAGTTGCTAAGATTCACTATTTCAACACGGTAGTGTTTTTCTGCTTTGGTCACATACAAAACCCTTAAAGAATTCTGAAATTCAATATATAAAGACCAGAGAAATATTACTTTAGCCACTGAATCAAATTAATACTTAAAACCATTATTTAAAAAAAAGAGAGAAATACCAAAACCATTATTTAAAACCGTTTTAAAATAAATGTTTCAAGATCTGCACTAGTATAAACCATTTCTTCCAGCTTGCAACTTGGAAACTGAAGGAAAAAGATGCCTATTGAGTTTATCTGTTTTGTCTTTATAACATTCATATAAGAAAAACACTGAGATACCTGGTTTTCTCTCACTAATAGTGGCAATATGGGCAAGTCTCAGGGAAAAAAAAGCAAACAGGCAAAAACCAGGCATTCCAAATAAGTAATGCTAGGTATTTTTTATAGAGTAGGAGTTGGCCTAGATTCCACATGGTTTGCAGAGTGCCAATCCTGGTGTCATGAAGCAGAAAAAATAAAGGGTGGGTTTGATGCTGAGAAAACAGCTTAGTAACAGCATGTGGTGGCAGTTGGGCTCACAAGTAGGAGAAGCAACTCTGATGTAAAGTGTCAAAAAAAAAATTAGATACTATGCTCTAACTCAAGATTTGCTTAATTATAAAAGAAAATGAAAACTACCTATTTTAGACTATAAATCCTTTTTTCTAATTACAAAGGTAATATCAATAAACATCAACTTAACTTTTGAAGGCTGGGATGGAATAAACAAACATTGCTTCATGTATTCTTTGATGTATATTTTTAAACCCATCATTATCACAAGCCTTAAAATATTTATACTGTGACTCAGCAATTCCACTTCTAGAAATTTATGCTAAATGTATATGTATGGAGGGGTTACAGGTAAATTTTATTCTTCTGTGAATTTTTATACATTTTCCAAAGTTTACATAATGAACACAGTTTACCTTTTTAAACGAGGGGGGAAGTAGGACAGTATTCTCTAGTGGCCTCAAGCCAAGGAAACCCAGTTTCTTCTTTCTTCATCTTTCTGAATCTCATCATGACATGCACAGGGATAGCAAGTTTTGTCATAAGAGAACAACGACAGCAGCTCGTACTTGACAGGCGTTTTTGTTCTCAGGTCTTTAGTAAATCATGTGATGAACCCTTAGCCCTCAGAATAAAGTAATGGTATTGGCTTTGGACTCAACCTGTTATTTTCCATTGATGAGGCTGTTGCAGGAAGAGTCCCAAGAGTTGAGCTCTTACACAAGGTCCCAAGTATCAAACCTAGGACTCGGTGACAGTTTATCAAAATGGCATATGGCAAACAAGACCCAACACTGAGAAGCAGAATTTACAAGGGCATGCGTTACTGATGGTAGCCAGTGGCTGGAAAGTGTGACAGTCTGTATTCCCCAAACATGCAGAAAAATACATTAATTCAAAATATACACGCTTAGAGGGAAACTGAGAGGAAGAAGTATAAAAAAGAATGTATATTTTACATAAGTATTCAGGAAAGGGTAATATGGAAATTGCTGGGTTTAATCCAGTTAGAAAGTCTGATGCATACCCTGTGCAATTCTAGGAATGTTGACCACTTCCAAGCTGATGATTCAGTGCAGAGAACTCAGACTATATCCTCCCCCCACCCGACTTTTTTTTTTTTGCAGGTTAAAAGGGGTCACTATGGAGTTCAAAGAACAGAACTCTTGCCTGGCGACCGAGACAACCTGGCCATTCAGACCCGGGGTGGCCCAGAAAAGCACGAAGTAACTGGCTGGGTGCTGGTGAGTACCAAGAGCTAGCAAGGATTTCACTCTTAGGAATAGACAGAGCAAACCAAAGGTGCCTGATGTACTGCCAGGCTCAAAGTATTCGTCTGCCCTTCCACATCTCTTTAGAACAGCCTTACCACGAGCTGCTGATTCTCTTTCAAAGGAAACTAAAACAAAAAAACCCAAAAAAACAGCTGGGGTTTATTAGGATGTTTTGGAAATCACCAAAATATAAGTGAGAACCAACTTTTTTTTTCCCCTAAGAGTTCAAAGCAAAATCCTCAAAGGGAACTAATGACCCAAGCATTATTTTAATCAATTATTGATTATTTTACTTGACCTCTGATAGCCATGGACACGCATGGATAGTACTTAGATCACATACCCTACACCAAGGTCTCCCTCAAATGAGGATATGTGCATCTATCCTGTTTTTAACCTATGCAATGTGACCTAAAGTTGTCCATGACAACTTTACCTCATAGTAGGAATCCTCCTGGCAGACCAAATACGATAGCTATATAATTACTCCTAACACAAGACTTGCACTGTTTCTAGCAGTAGAAATACTTTGCTATGAAACCCCTGGTCATGTTAGGAAACTTATGAAATAATGACCTAATTGAAGTCACAAGAAAAAAGTTCACTGCCATAGAGAAACTAAAGATCCTTTTTCTTTCACAGGTATCTCCTCTTAGTAAGGAAGATGCCGGAGAATATGAGTGCCACGCATCCAATTCCCAAGGACAGGCTTCGGCATCAGCAAAAATTACAGTGGTTGATGCCTTACATGAAATACCAGTGAAAAAAGGTAGGTAATAAATCTTGTAACCATTTAAAAATGACTAGTGCTTTTGTTTAATAAAGGACAGAACCAAGTATGAAAGTATCAGACATAGCTCTTAATGAAATTCTGTGATGTCAGGAATCCACAAGGGAAGGACATTAAGTATGTAATCAAAATGTAGAGTGCATGGCTCCAAAAGAACATTCAGCGGTTGCTGGAATGCTATTATTATGACTCAGATGCTTTCACTTTATCTTACACGTAAGAGTCAAACCTGATTGGAATGGTTTATATTTCCCGTAACTTTCTACCGTCACAGCATTTTCCTTGGTGTTGTGACTATTATATTAAATTCCCCTTTAAAAGGAAATGATTGTAGACAATTCTGGTCCTTCACTTTGAGCTTTTATAAGAAAAAAAACAGAAGGAGTATATTGGCAAGTACTCAATTCTGTTCTGCCTCTATCCACGTCACTGTCAAAAGCTTCCTCTTAAGCATCCATCCTGGCGGTATGAGAGTAATGCTACTTTACATTTATATAGTTCTATTAGACTGATGTCTGACTTGGTTTTTCCTCAAGCCAAAAATAACGAAATTTACTGTCAGCATTTGTCAAAACCATTCCACTGTGTGGATCACTCAGCTGCAGTACGAAAGGAAGAAATATCAAGTAAAGATGTGTTTGGTCAGATTCTCTTCAGCCAAGATGTGTAAAGTCAAGTGATGAAACAGAGCAGTAGCTGAGTCATGTGTTTGTTTGAGTCTCAGCTCTGCCACTAATTATAACATTTTAAATTCTGAATGAGAACTGGATAACAAAGGAAAGTTCCTTGGCCTCTCTGGATCTCACCTTGCTCATCTGTGAAACATGCTTCTCCCAGTTCTATAGTAAGGTCTGTCATACAGATAGATAAGTACAACAAAATCACCTTCCACATCTAAAACCTTATGGCTCAAATTCCAAAAAGCACTCCCACTGTATCATTTATAGTTACTCACACATCCTTTATCCCCACATTTTAACATCTTCATTTATTTGGAAACACTAAACTACCTCAAAATTAGAAAGTCAACCATGTCCATATATGTAACTTATTTTTATCTTCTCTTTCTAAACAGGTGAAGGTGCTGAGCTGTAAACCTGCAGAAAATAATCTGCATAGCTAAAAGTAGTCATGGGTAACTACAACCCCTGTTCTTGCCTAATAACCAGTTTCTTTTCATCCAGTCCACTAATACTTTAGTTATATTCACTGGTTTTACACCATGAAATACAAAATAACACATCAAGACTGTCTACAAAAATTTGTCTATTTACAAAGCATGCATATCATTAAACAAATAAAATGCTTTTTCTCCTAGTGCAAGTACATTTTGTTTAAAAAATTTTTTTAAAGCTATATCATACAAACAAGACACAAAGATTTTTAAAAGAGCTAAACACTCATCATTCGAGGTGCAATACTCATAGACATGAGTTCCTGAAACAACAGTTTGCATGCATAAGGCATTCGCACCAAAGAGATCTGGGGGAGAGAAAAAAAAAAAGGTAATTAGCAAAGCTGTATTGAAGGGACCCCACTTCCCTACCTTGGCCTTTGGTGGCTCTTCTCCTAAAAGGCTTTGGTATTCTGCCCTTTCTGCCAGATATAATTTATATTCACCCTTCTCAATTAAAAGGTTTAACAAAACATTGTTTAAAATTCCTCGTACAAGGCCTTATTATTTCCAAAAGATGAACAGCTTAGCTTAGAGAAATTACCACACTAAAACTTAGTTTTTAGAAAAACAGAATTGTTTACCTTTTTCCTCATTTAAAACCAGGAATCTTATAGAAGCATGCTATCAAAATTGTGAAAATGACAATCTGTTCCACCACACTAAATCTGCCTGGATGATTAGGCCAACGTGGTTATATCCTGAACAGATATCAACTGTCAGTAAGGTCTGTACATACCTGGGTTTTATTTCGGCAGCCCCTGCATTCATACGTATGGGTCCTCGTGTTAGCGATTGCCATTATTCCACAAAGATTGCAAACATGAACCTGATATGGGTCTGATGCCTCAAACAGTCTTTCCCTTAAAAACTGGGCTGCTCCGTGGGCAATCTGACAATCTCGTTCCATTTCTCCAAAACGCAGGCCACCATCACTGTCATGGAAAAAACAACAGACTATTTTGATTTTCTATTATAAAGAATATTAGAAAGAGAACTAGATTCCGATTTTTCTACTCTTGCATTCTCTCTACATGGTGGGGAGGTTGAGAAGTCTACCAACTATTTGGTGTGCATTAGAAGGTCCCCAGAGTAAACACATAAGATTCTCAAGTATAGCATATACTTTTCCAAGTAAAATACAATGAAGTACAAAATAAAATCTCATCAGACTATTTAACTTACTAGAATTCACCTCTATACTAAAAAATGAATAATAAAAAAGTCAATCTAAATAAAGCAGCTTCTCCATGAATGAGACTCCCAGGCAATCAAACCTGAAATGATAAATGCATGTTGGCAAAAGTGATGGAAAGAACAGGTGACTAATCACAGGTTTCCCCAGCATGTAAGTGAAATGCATTGTTCTGATGGCCAGGCAAGTGGATGATGGCTTCCTTAACATTCTTAATATACAAAATACGTAAGATCAATGAGCTTCTAATGATACTACCAAAAACAAAACATTTGGTCAGCTTTGGACGATTCTAGGCAACCACCGCGTCATTTGAAAATTGGTAAATAAAAGGAAAGAATTAAGCATTTATTTTGCCTTTTTGTATATGAACCATGTCACCAGGTTAGCAGCTGAGGAAACAACATTTCTCTCTATGAAAGTATTCCAGCTAATAAATGAAGGAATGATAAATTAGAATCTCATCAGTTTGCAAACCTTTAAATAATTAAAGGGTATTTTGGTTTTTTTTTTTTTTGCAGTATGCAGGCCTCTCACTGTTGTGGCCTCGCCCGTTGCGAAGCACAGGCTCCAGACGCGCAGGCTCAGCGGCCGTGGCTCACGGCCCCAGCCACTCCGCGGCACGTGGGATCTACCCAGACCAGGGCACGAACCCATGTCCCCTGCATCGGCAGGCGGACTCTCAACCACTGCACCACCAGGGAAGCCCAATAATTAAAGGTTTTACGTAATGATCATTAATAGCTGCTAAAGTCATAAGAGACAACCAGATATTGAAAGTATACAGCACTGCCTTTGAAGTATTACTGTGAAAGAACACAAACCCTTCACCTCATCAAGGCTCTAGATCTGATTAGCTATTTACAAGAAAAATAGGAGCACAGAGCCCAGGAATGCAATCAACAAAAATCCAGACTGTGAGAGGGAATTCCTTGGCAGTCCAGTGGTTAGGAATCAGCGCTTTCACTGCTGAATGAAAATATTTTCCAAATGACCAAATATGATACTATAAAATTACATAAGTATAAAAGATACAAAGTGTAAGGCCAATGGATTTTAATAAACATAAAAGATTCACTTAAGTGGTTTCAAATTCTACATCACAAGTAACCCTTAAGAAAGGACAACTTGGGCTTCCCTGGTGGCGCAGTAGTTAAGAATCCACCTACCAATGCAGGGGACATGAGTTCAAACCCTGGTCTGGGAAGATCCCACATGCCGCGGACCAACTAAACCTGTGCGCCACAACTACTGAGCCCACTTGCCTATAGAGCCCATGCTACACAATAAAGAGAAGCCACCGCAATGAGAAGCCCACACACCACAACAAAGAGTAGCCCCCGCTCGGAGCAACTAGAGAAAGCCTGCACGAAGCAACGAAGACCCAACGCAGCCAAAAATAAATAAATTTATTTTTAAAAAAAGGACAACTTATTTTGGTGTAGCATCAAAAATAAAAAAAATCCACAATCACCTGAAAATTATTAAAATATTCTTCCCTTTCCAATCACAAATCTGTGTGAGGTCAGATTTTCCTCATATAGCAATACTTAATTATAAAAAATAAAATCCTGCAATGGGATGAATGCAGAAGCAGACACAATAATCCAGCTGTCTTCTCACAAACCAGTTCATTAAAAAAGATTTGCAAAAAGGTAAACCAATGTCACTCATCACTAAATTTACTTGGAAAATATTTAAACTAAGGAGCCTGCCTACTGCAACTAAGACCCAGTGCAACAACAAAAAAAGATACAACTCCCAGACAAAAGCCTTTGGGGTCCTGGAATCAAGAAATTTGAGACCCATTCCTTTATGTAACAATGATGATGATGCAGCTCTCTTACCGAGATCTACCCTCCATGGGCTGCCTATTAAGGATCTGAATAGGTCCCCGAGCACGAGAATGAATCTTATCATCCACCATGTGTTTCAAACGCTGGTAGTAAGTGGGGCCAATAAAAATTTGTGATGTGATTTTTCGACCAGTGAATCCATTGTATAGGACCTGAAACAGACAGATTTTGAAGCACAGACTTAAAAGTATTAAACAAGTTCAAAGAATATATGTGCATATATTGTATAATTCCATTTCTATATAAAAATCAAAACAGAAAACTATAGTGTAAAGAGAGTAGTCACCGGTGGTGGGCGGGAGTATGATGGTAGTGACTGAAAGGGGACACAAGGGGGGCATCTAGGCATAAAAGGGTTCTGGTAATTTTCAAGATCTGGGTGCCAGTCACACAGCTGTGTTCACGTTGTGAAAATTCATCAACCTGTAAATTTACGGTTTTGCATGTAATTTGAAGTATGTGGTATACTTTAATGAAAAATTTAATTTAAAAAAAATGAAATTACACACATACAAAAAAGAATACTCACAACAAATTACCAATGTAAGAGCAAACATACCTCATTTCCTCTGAGATGGTAGCCATAATCAGATAAAAGATTAGAAATCTTCTGTACATTAACAGCATCATTGAATGGAGTGGCATCACCAATTTCACCCTTGTTAGCTGATACCTTTAAAAAGAAAAGTCATCTCTAAAAGGCTGCTTCCTTCTGTCACCCTTTAGAAGTCTATGTCAATACAAATATATTTTTTAAAAAAAATCCTTTCTGGAAAGGAAGATTTTGAACTTAAGATTAAGGATTAACTTAAATATCTATGTTATGGAAAGGTGTAATATAGTAAGGTTCATTTTATTAGCATTTTACATAAAATATAACTAATTTACCTAAAAAATAAAAACAACTCAATTATAAGCCTTCAAGTAGGAAACTCTGTGAGGCCAGATACAAAAAGAATGAGACTCCCAAGTACTTCCTACGACTCAAGGAAAATGACATTTTAATGCCCTAAAACCAAGCCATCCATGTAGCCACTCTGCCTTAATAAGATACTTAAAAATAGAAAAACCTCCACTGAAAGATGCATGCATAGCTAATAGTATAGCTATAAAACCATTAGGTTCACACTGAACTAACCACCATTTATAGAAAAGAACCAGTCAAAAGAATAACCATATATACAAGTAAAGACTGGATGTAGTAAATTCTGCAAAACTTCTCAGTCATAACTTTGCAAAGTCTGGCAAAAAAGAGAGACATAAACCAATTTAAAAGCAGGAAAGTTAAGTGTCATATTGGCTTTTTCCAAAGTACCCTGGCTCAAATGAAAGAAATGACCTAACATTTCGGAAGAAACATCAATTTGGAACCTATATTTTTAAAGAAAATCTCTTACCTTCCCTTGAAGACATTCAATCAAGTGACCAATAGTCATACGAGAGGGAATGGCATGGGGATTTATGATGATATCGGGGGTGATACCTTCGCAGGTGAAAGGCATATCCTATAAAGGAATTTTTTTAAAGACACTTAAAAAAACTTAAATCTCTTAGCTAGAGAACTAGAATTAACTCCCGCTCATCTAAACTTTTCTATGTCCTAAATTCTGTTCAACGTAGTGTGTTCACCTACTTATTCAACACTAAAATTAGGGCTTCCCTGGTGGCGCAGTGGTTAAGAATCCACCTGTCAATGCAGGGGACACGGGTTCGAGCCCTGGTCCGGGAAGATCCCACATGCCGTGGAGCAACTAAGCCCATGCACCACAACTACTGAGCCTGCACTCTAGAGCCCATGAACCACAATCACTGAGCCCACGAGCCACAACTACTGAAGCCTGCGTGCCTAGAGCCCATGCACCACAACGAAGAGCAGCCCCCGCTCACCACAACTAGAGAAAGCCCACACACAGCAACGAAGACCCAATGCAGCCACAAATAAATAAATAAATAAAATCTAAAAAAAAAAAAAAACACTAAAATTAAAAGTCAAGCCTTTACTGCCTCTGGGCTCTCAAGTTAAAGAACATTTTGATTTAATAAAATGTTCAACAAAATTTTGGGTTAAAGGTGATAAAAGATACCTACCTCTTGTCTATACTGAATACCACAAGTACCCTTTTGACCATGTCGACTAGCAAATTTGTCTCCAATCTGTGGAATTCTAACAGAGCGTACCTGAATTCACACAAAAATAGGTTAGTTAAGTCATTCTGGTTTACTTTCTATAAATAGCAATATGACAAAGCTATACTCACCCTTATTTTACAAAATTTATATCCTTCTTGGTTCAGAGTTACCATAACCTGATCCACAATGCCCGTCTCACTAGTCCTGAGAAAAGTGCTACAGTCTCTCTTAGTATAGCGTCTATTAGTGCCCTCCAATTCATCTTCATTTTCAGGCAACGTGACTGTTTTGCCTATAATAACATCATCTCCTGATACACGAACCCCAGGAGCTATCAAACCATCATCATCCAGCTTGTCATAAATAGCATGCCTCATACCTGAGAAGAGACAGAATTTTCTGAAATGGTAATACCATAAAGAAAAGTATTTAAAATATCCCATAATCCCCCTCCCCAAAAGATTAAAAACCAAATATATAAATCAGTTTCAAGTCAGAGAGAAGTTCATAGGAATCTCTAACATGTGTAGTAATGTGCCCTTATTCCAAATACTACAAACTATTCTGAACTCGGTAGAAAAGCATTGGGCTGATTCAGATTCTCCATTTGCTAAGTGACTTTGGATAAGTGTGTTGCCATCTTCTGATCTCTATATTGCATAAGGAAAAGTATCTATGCCCTCTACATATAAACTCCAACAGAAAGTTTGAATTTAACCTTCTATAATCTTAACTCCACTGAACATCAATTCACTACCACAGAGAACCACCCACAGGAAATGCAGTAATAGGAAGATACCTAAGGAAAAAAAAAAAAACATTTTACTTCATGCAATACTATTAAAAGCCAAAACTGGGCTTCCCCGGTGGCGCAGTGGTTGAGAGTCCGCCTGCCTACGCAGGGGACACAGGTTCGTGCCCCGGTCCAGGAAGATCCCACATGCCGCAGAGTGGCTAGGCCCGTGAGCCATGGCCACTGAGCCTGCGCGTCCGGAGCCTGTGCTCCACAACAGGAGAGGCCACAACAGTGAGGTCCGCGTACCGCAAAAAAAAAAAAAAAAAAAAAAAAAAAAAAAAAAAAAAAAAAAAAAAAAAAAGCCAAAACTAGGAGAGATAACCCTTTTACCTGGGATATCCCATCCATCCCACTTTATACAGCTTTTAAGTGTCTGTAAAAATAATAACTAGAAAATAAGTTTTGAGTTTTCCAGAAGAAACAGAAAGTTCTAGGTGTCCTCTCATTAGTTATTTGTTAAATACATACAAATAGTGTGGCTAGACAAACACTATGGTCACACCACAATGTGAAGAGGAGAGGAAGTTCCCATGCAAATAGATAAACTGAGGGACAGGACACAGTACAAGTGAGAATGGGGCTGAGGTGTGTCCCATGAAATTACATGACCTCTCTGATTTCCTAAATCCCCTCCTCAATACAAGACTTAGCGGAATGGAAGGACTATAGCAAGCCCACTCCTAGGTACAAAGACTTCTGGCAAATATACCTATTTCCTTAATATAAGCTCTAAGGATAAGAAAACATACTCCCACATGGCAAAAAGATAGGGGGGCAGGCAAAACCCAAAAAATTAATCAGGAAAACCATGGTAAGCTAACTTTGAATTCCATAATTTCAATGTCAGTATTGCTTACCCTGGCAAGTTTCACGTGTAGGCTTCTCAAAAACTTCTTCTTGATCAAACCCTTTTTTAGACTCCTGTTCTTTGTATGATCGATAGAAAACAGACCTAAAAACACATGGTTCTAAAGTTAACTTCTATTTTCCTTTAATAATAGGGCTTAGAACATACCAATAAATTGTACTTAATTGATATGTGCTAATTTAAACCATGGCAATTTAAACGATGAGAGTTAACTGTATTAAGGGTCAAAGTTAAGTCTTAAGAGCTATTACACAGGCCACACATGTAGCATTTGACCCATAACCTTAACACAGCTGGAATTATATGTGAGACCAGGAAGGACTAATGTCACTGAGTCCAACCTCCTACCCAAAATAAGAATCCCTCCCATAATAACCCTCAGAGATGGTCACCCAGGATCTGTCCCAATGTTTCTAGTGAGAAGTTTATGATATTAAGCTATAACGTCCACCTCTGGTCTTAGTGCCTATCCTCTGAAAACTATACAGAAAAAATCCATCCTCTCTTCTTAACTCCCAGTTTTTTAACCAACTTTCATATACCATGGATTTGAGATTAATGTTTGACAATAAAATAAACTGAAGAATAGAAGATTGAAAAAGAAAATATACTATAATTTTAATAGTAGTTATTGGGTTGGCCAAAAAATTCATTCGGGTTTTTCCATAACATCTTACCAAAAAACCCAAACGAACTTTTTAGCTAACCCAATATTCATGGGTCCTAAAACTCTAGGTTTATTTTTACTTTAGACATTTCTATATTATCTAAACACAAACATTTATTTGCTTACAAATAAAGGGGGGCTCAAAATATTAGCAACTGAAAATCCTCAGATACGAGAAGCAGTGTCTTCAGTTGTTCGTGATCATCACCCAGGCCTTCTGCTTTCTGGAGTAGGGCACTGATTTTACCACACTAATCCCTATATAGGAAACCATACAACAACATGTGCCTGGCAGATATCCACAACGTTTCATGAATGGAGGCAGAAGATTAAATATCCTAACAGAAAAATTTCTCTGCTGTCAGATCAAAATTTCTTCCGGACTGACATTCAAAACCCCCAAAAGTTTGGAAACACACAATTTGCACCTATTTTTAAAGAACTTTTAAAAAATAAAATATTAATATTTCCACCATATGTGTATTTTGACAACTTTTATAAATAGCTGACCTGAAAAAGCCTCGGTCTACAGCTGAACGATTCATGATAACAGAGTCTTCTTGATTATATCCAGTGTATGATGCAATGGCCACAATTGAGTTGATACCTGCAGTGCATTTAAGAGAAAACATAAAAGCATCATATGAGAAACAAAGAAAAATTACCCCTTTCTTTTAAATCAATTTTATTTAATCATATTTGCCTCAAATGTTTTCACCATGGTAACTGTCAAAGTCTACTCCTCCTGGAATAGCAATCTGTGAGACAACTACTCTGATGGCTAAATGTTTGATATAAACAAGTTTTTAATATAAACAATCTTATTTAGTTGCTGCTGCCAAAACTATTTTTGATGAGACCATAAAGATTTAAAGTATCAAGTACTGATAAACAAAATTGATAAACCTTTAGCTACACTCATCAAGAAAAAAAGGGAGAGGGCTCAAATCAACAAAATCAGAAATGAAATAGAAGTTACAACTGACACCACAGAAATATAAAGGATCATAAGAGACTACAAACAACTATATGCCAATAAAATGGACAACCTAGAAGAAATGGACAAATTCTTGGAAAAGTACAATCTCCCAAGACTGAACCAGGAAGGAATAGAAAATATGAACAGACCAATCACAAGTACTGAAATTGAAACTGTGATTTAAAAACTTCCAACAAAAGTCCGGAAACAGATGGCTTCACAGGCAAATTCTATCAAACACTGAGAGAATTAACACCTATCCTTCTAAAACTATTCCAAAAAATTGCAGACGAAGGAACATTCCTAAACTCATTCTATGAGGCCACCATCACCCTGATACCAAAACCAGACAAAGATACCACAAAAAAAAGGATCACACACCATGATCAAATGGTATTTATCCCAGGGATACAAGGATTTTTCAGTATCCGCAAATCAATCAGTGTGATACACCACATTAACAAACTGAAGATAAAAACCATATGGTCAACTCGATAAATGCAGAAAAAGCTTTTGACAAAATTCAACACCCATTTATGACGAAAAATCTCCAGAAAGTGGGCATAGAGGGAACCTACCTCAACATAATAAAGGTCATATATGACAAACCCACAGCTCGCATCGTACTCAACAGTAAAAAGCTGAAAGCATTTCCTCTAAGATCAGGAACAAGACAAGGATGTCCACTCTCACCACTTTCACTCAACATAGTTCTGGAAGTCCTAGCCATTGGCACTCAAAAAAGAAAAAGAAAGAAAAGGAATCCAAATCAGAAAAGAAGTAAAGCTGTCACTGTTTGCAGATGACATGATACTATACACAGAAAATCCTGAAGATGCTACCAGAAAACTCACTAGAGCTCATGAATGAATTCAGTATAGTTGCAGGATACAAAATTAATACACAGAAATCTCTTGCTTTTCTATACACTAACAACAAAAGATCAGACAGAGAAATTAAGGAAACAATCCCAATAACAATCGCATCAAAAAGAATAAAATACCTAGGAATAAACCTACCTAAGGAGGCAAAAGACCTGTAGTCTGAAAACTGTATGACACTGATGAAAGAAATCAAAAATGACACAAACAGATGGAAAGATATACCAAGTTCTTGGATTGGAAGAATCAATACTGTCAAAATGACTATACCACCCAAGGCAATCTACAGACTCAATGCAATCCCTATCAAATTACCAATGGCATTTTTCACAGAACTAGAACGAAAAAATTTTAAATTTGTAATGGAAATTCAAAAGACCCCAAAGCAATCCTGAGAGAGAAAAATAGAGCTGGAGGAATCAGGCTCCCTGGCTTCAGACTATACTACAAAGCTACAGTCATAAAAACAGTATGGTACTGGCACAAAAACAGAAATATAGATTAATGGAACAGGATAGAAAGCCCAGAAATAAACCCACGCACTTATGGTCAATTAATCTAGGAAGGAGGTGAGAATATACAGTGGAGAAAAGACAGTCTCTTCAATAAGTGGTGCTGGGAAAACTGGACAGCTATATGTAAAACAATGAAATTAGAACATTCTCTAACACCATACACAAAAATAAACTCAAAACGGATTAAAGACCTAAACGTAAGACTGGACACTATAAAACTCTTAGAGGAAAACATAGGCAGACACTCTGACAGAGGTATCACCTCACACCGATCAGAATGGCCATCACCAAAAAACCTACAAACAATAAATGCTGAAGAGGGCATGGAGAAAAGGGAACCCTCATGCTTTGTTGGTGGGAATGTAAATTGATACAGCCACTGTGGAGAACAGTATGGAGATTCCTTAAAAAATGAAAAACAGAACAACCATAAGACCCAGCAATCCCACTACTGGGCATATACCCAGAGAAAACCATAATTCAAAAAGACACATGCACCCCAACATTCATTGCAGCACTATTTACAATAGCCAGGCATAGAAGCAACCTAAATGTCCATCGATAGAGGAATGGATAAAGAAGATGTGGTACATATATACAATGGAATATTACTTGGCCATAAAAAAGAATGAAATAATGCCATTTGCAGCAACATGGATGGACCTAGAGATTATCATACTAAGTGAAGTAAGAAAGAGGAAGACACATATCGTATGATATTTGGAATATATGTGGAATCTAAAAAAATGATACAAATGAACTTTTTTGCAAATCAGAAACAGATTCACAGACTTTGAAAACAAACTTATGGTTACCAAAGGGGAAGGGTAGGGGGGAGGGATAAATTAGGAGTTTGGGATCAACAAGGATATACTGTATAGCACAGGGAACTCTACTCAATATTCTGTAATAACCTATATGGGAAAAGAATCTGAAAAAGAACGGATATGTATATATGTATAACTGAATCACTTTGCTGTACCCCTGAAAATAACACAATATTGTACATCAACTACAATATAAAATTAAAATTATATTTAAATAAAGTAACAAGTATTAAAGAAGAAAAAAGTTGAAAACTCTATAAACTAGTAGATTGCAATATAAGAAATGATTGTTGAATGTGAGTGGGGTTTCTTTTTTTTTTAAGATTTATTTATTATTTTTTAATTTTATTTTATTTTTGGCTACATCAGGTCTTAGTTGCGGCATGCGGGATCTTCCGTTGCGGCGCGGGGGCTTCTCTAGTTGTGGCGTGGTTTTCTCTTCTCTAGTTGTGGCGCACAGGCTCCAGGGCACGTGGGCTCTGTAGTTGTGGCACATGGGCTCCAGAACGCGTGGGCTCTGTAGTTTGGCAGCACGTGGGCTCTAGTTGAGGCGTGCGAGCTCAGTAGATATGGCACGCAGACTTAGCTGCCCCGCAGCATGTGGGATCTTAGTTCCCTGACCAGGGATCGACCCCGAGTCCCCTGCATTGTAGGGCAGTTTCTTTACCACTGGACCTCCAGGGAAGTCCCTGGGTGGGGTTTCAATGAACATAATTCATATATAACGTGAATCATCAGATTTTCCAAAAATTGAAACACACTCAACTCTAAAGCTACAGTAACATAATATTGTGACCTAAACATTTCAAATGTGGAGTAAAAACTATGACTACAGAATACAAAGGAACCAAAATCTGGATGACTGAATGTTTTGGTTATCTAAGTTCTGAATAAACTGTTTATATTTGCTTCCTTAAAGCTAAATTCAACTTTCAAAACACAACCCACCGGGCTTCCCTGGTGGCGCAGTAGTTGAGAGTCCGCCTGCCGATGCAGGGGACACGGGTTCGTGCCCCGGTCCAGGAAGATCCCACATGCCGCGGAGTGGCTGGCCCCGTGAACCATGGCCGCTGAGCCTGCGCGTCCGGAGCCTATGCTCCGCAACGGGAGAGGCCACAACGGTGAGAGGCCTTCGTACCGCAAAAAAACAAACAAACAAAAAAACACAACCCACCCTTCAAGAGGAGACACACCATTCATTCACACTTTTATGTGTACAGCAGGGATGCAAAAGTTTTCATAAGCAGAGTGCAGGTAAGGGGTGGCAGCACTGCTGGTCTGAGTCTGGGTCACTAAAGACACACTCCTCCAAGTCTCTGATTCTCAGTAATTCCCAACCCAAGGTAGGAACAGATTTGTAGAAAGAGATACACACAAAAAGCAGGCCCTCCTCCCTAACTTCCACATTTGCTCCTCCTTAACAACTACATTTCTATGGCCCGCTGTGCCACAGAAAGCTTTCCACTAGCTATTTTAAATGCACTGACCATAACATTTTAAAAAATAAATTCACACTAAAGCTTAGATTTCAAGCTTTTCTTGAAAAGTCAGATCTGGCATCACTGGGTCTGCACGTACACATCACAACCAAAGCTGAAGCTGAATAGGGCTAACCCCAGCAAAAAGGCAAAACCTCTCTTCAACTCCACCTACTCACCAATCTTGCCTAAGCCTGTAGGAATCTGAGACTGCAAGCTCTGTTGAACAGATAACACGAAACACTGTGTACTAAATATAACCTTGATTGCTCTCTAAAGAAGGATCATAGTAACAAGAGGGCATCTGTTGTTCTGGGCACCCTGATGGGTTTGTGTACCTGTATTTGGAGCAGGAAAAACTAAAATGCTCTGCTGGGAGAGGAAGGGGAGTAAGAAATCCTCCAAGGGAAAGGCAGTGTCAAGGAAGCTGAGTCCTTCCTGGGAAGGACCATAGATAAAGTACCCAATAGCAGGGAGCCAAGAAGAGTTTTCAGAGATCAGAAAAGTCAAATAGTCTCTCCTCAGGTGTGCAATGAAAACTCCTGAAATCTAAATGATTTCCTCTAAGGAATCTTTAGTAATATCCACACTAGTCACCACTCTTTTGTGTGGATTGTCTGAGAAAACTAGAAGAATTTTAATTTTCACGCACAGTCAAGCTGCATAACACAGAAAAAGTACATAAAGATGCAAGATCCTGATGGCAGGGGGGGATCTGAAAGGAGTCAGGAATTGGCAGAAATTCCAGGGTCTTGGGAGATGTAATATGATCCTACTACTAGGGAGCCAGGAGCAGGACATACGTGACATCTGTGACACATGGAATGGGCAAGACTTCCCTAGCACGTCCTCATGTTTCTGTGCAGCGCTACCTATGCCCTCCCTCTTCTCCAGGTCACAGCCTATAGGCGCTCAACTGTCTTGGCCCTTGTGGGGCTTTCCTCCTCTCATGTGACAATCCCTGGATCACCCACACTTGCTATATCAACTACAGCCCAGGAGGCAACCCCCTCCATCCTACAACCTTTATCCAAGGTATCTGGGCAAGTCTGAAAGATCAGCTAAATTTAGCTAAAAACAGTAAACTTCTGAATTATATGTCTAATATTTTCTTCTTAGCTTAAAAGCCCCAAATCAAGAAACAATGTAGTGAAGAGGAAACAGCACAAGAAAGTGAAATGGGGGGAAGGTGTACATCTGGTTTAAAAGGGAAAAAAAGGACCAGAGTTTACATTCTGGATTTTCAAATTAAGTTGTATAAACTTTGGGCAAATAACCTTTCTGATCCTGTCACCACATCTGTAAAACAGAGATGATGATACAACCACCACTATCACTAATCAGTTAACATTTATTTCTCCCTTATTAACTGCTAGGCACTAAGCCATGAGTTTTAAGTGGATTTAACCATCTAATCATCAGAAAAGCTTTATGAGGCAGGTACTATTATTATTCTCATTTTGTAGGTGAAAAAACATCACAAAGCTTTTATGATGCTTAGAAATAACGTGTATGGTGCCTTGGGTGGTGGTTCACACAATAAATATTAGTAACTTCAAAAAAGTATCTGTGATCTCAAAGACTATAAACATGTGAAATCTAGGATTACAACCCACCTGTCTGCCAGGCTCAAACCCTTTCAGCCATTCTGTCCCCACCTACTTCAAACCTCAGCTCAGCAATAAGGAGGCTCTAAGTATCTTGACCCACTTTAAGTCAAGGTGAACTTTTGTCACAAGGATCTTTGCTCCCAGAAGATGTCAACCAAAGAAACAGTACTCTATAGAAATAGGAATGATACTAATCCAAAGACATTCCTTAAGATAACCCTATTAGCCCCTTCCCCTTAGGGCTCCTAAGCCCCTTAGAATTTGGCCAATGCAGCTGGCAGGTTAGGCAGGGCCAGAGCTAATAATTCAGCCACGATGGTCAGGAGATTGGTTACATCAATAGATTGAGCAAATAACTAAATATACTGAGGACAAAGGGAGCCAGGTTTTTCACTGTCAGAGAATGGAATTCTAAAATAAACACTATGGTGTTGTACTGGGATGGGAGATATGGTATTGATATGAACTCATGGTTCTTTAGTATATAGAGATATAAAAATAGATAGAGGTGGGGAGGGGTATATGCATACATATATTTTCCTAGTTCCAACAGCCGAGAAGACCTAGAAATGATGACATTATAATAGCAAGGAGCACACCTAGCACCCAGATTTTGGTTTCTACACACTATTCTTTTATCCTAAAAGGAGAAATGACCAAGTCCAAGTTTAGGGGAAGAAAAGCACAAGATAAGGCAAAATGTAAGGAAGTGCTTGAAGAACAGTGAGGACCTATCAGGAGTCATCTTGAAGATACTCCCATTGGAAAATCTGGGACAATTTCAGCATCCATCAGGGAGGAATGATAAGATTAGAAAACCACCATTTGGCAATAATCACCTGCTAAATTAATGACTGAAAGTGTGACAAGGAATAGCTATTCACATCATCTCAAAGTATCTTCTCACAAAGACTTATTACTTACCTAGTAAGTACAAAATAATTATAATTAATAAAAAGTGGAGAAACCTGACAAACAACATCTTAATTACATGATAAAAGTTAAAATCACTAATAATGGGACAGAGGCAGCATATGCTTCCTGATATCATGCCCTGAGAATACAGCACTGCTTCTATGCTAGTACTGCCAAAAATTCATAACCTGAATATAAATCATGGGGAAACAATAGTCAAATCCAAATTGAGAGTCAATGTATAAAGTAACTTGACTTGACTCTTCAAAAATGTGGAGGTCATAGAGACAAGGAAAAACTAAAGAACTGTTCCAGATTAAAGAGACTAAAGAGACATGCACTATCCTGGATTAGATCCTAGACCCATAATGGATATTATGAGGACAACTGGCAAAGTCTGAATTGGGGACTGCTGACTAGATGGGTATCAATGTTAACCCCCTGATGTTGATGGTTGTACTGTGGAGAATGTCTTTTTTAGGAAACATACACTGAAGAATTAAAGAGTGATGTGGGACTTCCCTGGTGGCACAGTGGTTAAGAATCCGCCTGCCAATGCAGAGGACACAGGTTCAAGCCCTGGTCTGGGAAGATCCCACATGCCACGGAGCAGCTAAGCCCGTGCGCCACAATTACTGAACCTGCATTCTAGAGCCCACGTGCCACAACTACTGAGCCCGCATGCCACAACTACTGAAGCCTGTGTGCCTAGAGCCCGTGCTCCGCAACAAGGGAAGCCGCTGCAACGAGAAGCCCATACACCACAACTAGAGAAAGCCCACGCACAGTAACAAAGACCCAACGCAGCCAAAAATTAATTAATTAATTAATTAATTAGTCATGTAGCTTCAGGTCTGTAACTCAACTTTTAAATGGTTCAAGAAGAAAGAGAAAGGGAAAGAATAAGGCAAATGTGGTAAAATGTGAACTAGGAAATCTGGATGAATAGTATATAGGAGTCCTTTGTAACAGTCTTACAACTTTTCTGTAAGCTTGAAATTATCTCAAAATAAAGTTTTTTAAAATATAGATAGATAACAAGATTAAGGCATGAAGCAATAACAGAGCTGAAAGGCTTGTAGTCCCTACCAGCCATGCCCTCACCACTTCGTATCAGTGCCAAAGGAACATTCTATTTCAAATCCAATCCTTCACCTGTTTCTTTTCTTCTCTAGCCATAAAGAATTTATCTAAATGCTGAAGAAAAACACAGCACTGCAAGTATAGCCCAAAGATACCAGCACATTGCAGACAACGTAACAGATTTTGTTTTTCTAGACAATAGTAACCCCTTGTGGAAGACTTTGAAAATAAATCATTCTAACCTGTGAGAATTTGCTATCAAAATGTTAGATCCCCTATTAAATAATTTAAAGTCACTATTTACAAGGCAAACTTTACTAAATAATGTTGTCCATTTACTAAATAATGTTATCCAGGGTCAAAGCCAAAATTCCGTTAATAATACAGTAAGACAACAACTCTGCCAAAGAACTATGCTGTCTCCTTTATATTCAATACTGATACCCTTCAGTCTTCTCTGCACCATTTTACCCGTTGTCCAGTCTCCTTGAGAATCTCTTCCTGCAACTTCCTGATTCTTCTCCTTATCACCTACATGTCAAATCTCTCTGGATTTCTCTTCCTGGTGCCTGACTTTATTTTTTCTGGCTTTATTCTCACTCTGAATTTTCCCTCAGCAATTTCACAGTAATCTATAATTATCATTAATATATCAAAAACTTCACAGCTCTTGATTTGACCTTCTTTCTAACCACATTTGCAACTCACTGTTGGAGGATCATTCCTGAGATGCTTTGGCAGCAACTCAAAATCAGCATGTTGAAAACTGAACTTATTATCTTACATCTAAAACCTCTTCTTTCAATCTAAAAAAGAGTGGATATATGTATAACTGACTCACTCTGCTGTACAGCAGAAACTAACACAACACTGTAAATCAACTATACTCCAATAAAAATTGATTTAAAAAAATAAATAAAACCTCTTTTCTTCTAACATGCTCCCAATATTATTAATAGTATCTCTCTCTTGATCACCCAAGCCAAGAACACCAACAATATTTCCAATTCCTTTCTCCCCTCTCTTCATCATTCTACATCCAATAAGTAATCAAGTGTTAATCTTAACAAGTGTATTCCAACAGGTGTCTCACGCCCTTACGCTTTTTCATGTCTTAATAAGGACCTTACCATTTCTCACTTAGACCACTACAAGAACCTCTAAGTTACCTCCCTACTTAATACCGTATCTGACTCTAATCGATCCTTTACGTGACTGCCAGAATTATACTGTAAAATAAATTTGTAACTGTATTACTTCCTTGTTCAAAAAGGCTGGATAGGGTTTCCCTGGTGGCGCAGTGGTTGAGAGTCCGCCTGCCGATGCAGGGGACACGGGGTCGTGCCCTGGTCCGGGAGGATCCCACATGCTGCGGAGCGGCTAGGCCCATGAGCCATGGCCACTGAGCCTGCGCGTCCGGAGCCTGTGCTCCACAACGGGAGAGGCCGCAACAGTGAGAGGCCCGTGTACCGCAAAAAA
>NW_020173388.1:3073653-3102629 GCF_003031525.2 Neophocaena asiaeorientalis asiaeorientalis
AAAAAAAAAAAAAAAAAAAAAAAAAGGCTGGATAGTTCTTCATTCTCCAAATAAAATTCAACCTGCTATCTCCACACTATGAGACCAAGTATCACTCCCATGCATTTCCATTCAGGCCATACTAAACTGACATAAATACTGACAGTTGCCTTCATGCACCCAGGACCTTGTTCAAACCATCTCTCAAATTCAAATACCCTTTCATCAACTTTACTCTAGTCCAAAATGCTACCTCCCCTATGAAATTGGCTCTAGACTCCAACAGGAATCAATCATTTCTTTCACTCTGTGCTTCCAAAGGAATCTATAACTCCATCATAACACTTTACATATATCTACCTTTTTATTGAATTGTGCTGTTTTCCCACCACATTATAAATTCTAAGAGAATAGAGACTGTGTCATATGCATTTATTAACCCTCCAAAGAACCCACAAAAGTGTCTTAAGCATGGCAGGATCTTAAAAAATGTAGAACAAAACTGAACATACCTGCTGGCAGCTCTCTAAATCGTAGGTATTCCATTGACCGTGTAGTCACAAGTGGTTTTTGAGGATAATAGAGAACATGGGCCAACGTATCCATACGAACATGAAAGTTGGTAATATAAACCCCCATAGCCTGCTTACCCATAGCAGACTGGTATGTGTTTCTAGGGGACTAAAGGTAGAAATGAAAAGCAGAATCGGTGAAAATTTAATTACTTCTAAATAAACAGACTTTACAGGGTACTTCATAAATCAGAAATATGGTTGGTAAAGTTCCTATTCTTTCCGAAAGATAAGTGATAACCATTTGGAATAATTAGTTATGGCTCTTAGGAGTCAAACACAAGAATAAGCATATTAAATGCTGTAGTTCATCGTCTTTACACTAAAAGGCTTTTCTTCCAGAAAAAACTACAGACTAATCTCTAATTTTTATTCTACTTCCCCCAATTCCTCACAAAGCATAATCAAAAACTGCTACCAACCTGGTTATGATCAGGAAAAGGAATAATAGATGCACAGACACCAAGAATCATTGATGGATGAATCTCACAGTGCGTATATGTGGAACAATAAGCTACTTCTTTCTCTTGTAAATCATCTGGGGTCATTGCGAGCATCACTGTTTCTTCTTCTAGAGTATCAATATATTCTACTACCCCACTGGCCACAAGATCCTGCCAACTAAAAAAGAATTCATTTAATTTCCTTACTTCCTGAACTATTTTAGTTAACTAGGCTTCCTACTTAATAAAGAGTATTCCTGTATCTGTATGCATTCACATAGAAAGAGTCCCAAAATAAGCATATTATTGTTAACAGTGAAAGAAACAAGTTACTGAACAATACACATAAAGTATGGCTCTGTAACTACTGTTAGTTTGTTTTGCTCTGCTCTGATCTAAAGAACCTACTTGTGGGGCTAGGGTGAGTATATAAAAACAAAAAATAAGGTCTGGAAGAACAAATACCCCAAATGGTAACAGTATTTACTTCTGAAAAGGAGAGTGTGAATTGGGGGCTTTTATATATTTTTATTACACCTATTTTTTGAATTTTTAACAATAAAAATATATACATTCATATATCACTAATAATAAATTGTAAAAGATTCTTTTTATTAAATTTATTATTATATTATGTTATACATTATCACATCGGTTATCTTTCTTTTTGGTGGTCGCACCACACGGCATGCAGGATCCTAACTCCCCAACCAGGGATCGAACCCATTCCCCATGCAGTGAAAGCACAGAGGTTATTGCTTATTAGTAGTAGAGGTAGTCTTTACCATGTCACAAAGACTTTTACGCTTAAATAAAACCCTAAAAGTCTCTTACTTGATAACAAAAATTTAAAAAAAGCAAATGTGACTGCTAATGAGTACAGAGTTTCTTTCCGGGTCAATGAAAATATTCTGGAATTAGATAGTGGTAATGGTTGCACAATGTTGTGACTATACTAAAAACCACCGAACTACATGGTTTAAAATGCTTAATTTTAGGGCATGTGAATTATATCTAACTTTTTTTCTAACTGCATGTTCTTACCTGTAGTTGTTATATTCTCTCTCTTTCAATTGATCAATGTGTCTCTTCTTCAAAAGTAGCTTTTGTTTTTCCACAATCAGAAGTGGTCTACAAATACGGCCTGCATCTGTATAGATCCGAATCTCCCTCTCTCGAATATCTCTGATCATAGAAACCTATACATAAAAAGACAAAACAGTCTCATGAACTTTTATTTTCTCTGTATCATTAAGGCTTAGCTAAAAATACAACAGGATTAATAGATTATCAAATAAGATTAATAGATCTTAGTTTATCATTGTTCAATATACTAAAAACCTAGGTATAATTTAAAATTTTATATAGGATAAATATCTAACCTTGGTAATTATAAAGCTGAACAACATCTGGTAATAATGTCATGCAAAATAAATTAAAATGAAGAAAATATATGTTTGATATCACAAATACTAGTATATTTCTTATTTTCTTGTTTTCCCTCTTTGGTAATTACATGTACTTCACATGTGTAACCTTTCAATATCCAGCCCTATATCACTCTGCCTTGATCAGGCTTTCCCAGTAATAAGCCTGACTTCTCACAATCACCTATAAGACAAATGGTTTATAGTCTAGCTCTCTAATACAGCAGTCACTAGCCACATGTCACTACTGAGCACTTGAAATGTGGCCATTCTGAAAGGAGATATGCTGTAAGTATAAACTACTCACTGGATTTCAAAGATAGTACAAAAAAATAAAATAAAATTTATCATTAATAATTTTCCATTGATTATATGTTGAAATTGTAATATTTTTGATGTATCCGGTCAAATAAAATATATTGAAATTATTTTCATCTATTTCTTTTTTTGGGGGGGCCACGCCACATGGCTCACGGGATCTTAGTTCCCCGACGAGGAAATGAACCCGCGTCCTTGGCAGTGAAAGTGCAGAGTCCTAACCACTGGACCACCAGGGAATTCCCTTTTTTTTACTTTTTTAACATCACTACTAGAAAAACATAAATTGCATACGTTAACTTGCATTATATTTCTACTGGATAGTGCTAGAAAATATATTCCTGGAAAACATCAAAAATATTTTGGGAAAACTTACAATAAAGAACATAATATTAAAAGCACTACAGAATCTGAAGTGCCAATATAAAAAGAAATAAGTCAAGAAGTAAACAAATAAGAATCTTCAGTAAATTATCTAAATCTAATATATAATCTTAAAAGTCAACTAAGAAATGAATTGCCAATGAGTTGGGAAATGGAAAACACATTGGTATTTCTACACAAAAGTACTTTTAAAAAGTGAAATCACCATCTGGATACTTTTATTAAAGAAAAGATTGGGTGGGGAATTCCTTGGTGGTCCAGTGGTTAGGACTCTGCGATTTCACTGCCGGGGCCCAGGTTCGATCCCTGGTGGGAGAACTAAAACCACGCAAGCAACTCAATGCAGCCAAAAAAAAGAAAGAAATTAAAGATTGGGTTTATTTAAGAAAGGAAAGGTTTGGGTTACTCAGTTTTAAAATGATAGTAAATCGTAAAAGCTTGATCAAAAACACCAAGTTCTCCCAAAGTAAAGAGTGAAAAGCCAAGAAGAAGATAAGTCCCACATTCCTAGCCCACTTCCTGTCCTTAGAAAACAATCTGAGATGAAACACTGTGTTTATGAGCAAAAACACCATGCGTGGCATTCTCAAATGCTTACCTTGAATCCTTAGAGAATTCCTAATAGAATATAGAATATTACAGTACAGTTAATAGAATATAGCTCTTGTCTTAACAGGAAGACATAAACTGAGCTGCGTCTCCTCAAAGGCCAAACAGTATCTTGTTCCAAAGGAAATATGTGTTCTTGAGAGGACTATTGACAGGAAAGCCTAACAGGTCCAACACAAGGCTAAAATTAGAAATGGGTAAAATGAGGACCTCTGATTATCAGAAAATATGAAGGAAAAGAAAAAGTACTAGACTCCTGAAAAATATACACAATTTTCCCACTAAAAAGGTCCCAACAACACTCTCCAATAGGAGATTAAAGAGCCTAGCCCAAGGACATAGGGTCCATTTATAGTTTCAACAAACACTCAGTGTCAGACACTACATGTCAGGCACCATGCTCAGAACTCAAAATACAAAGTCATATTAAGACACGTTCCCTGACTCTGAGAAGTTAATAGTTTAGAAAGTGAGGTAGACAAATAAATCAACAGTTACTATCTGGTATAAGCATTCTGCCAGAAGTTATTTAAGGAAAATATGCCACATATAGTCACAGAGATAGATCTAAATCAGGGGCTCAGCGAACAGCCTGCAGGCCAAATCTGCCCTCACCTGCCATCTATTTTTTTTAAATAAAGTTTTACTGATTTATGTATTGTCTATGGCTACTTTTTACTACAACAGCAGCGTTGAATACACACCAGACACTGTAAGGTAAACCAAGACTAAAATATTTAACATCTGGTCCTTTAAAGAAAATGTTTGCCAACCTCTGATCTAAATCAAACTGGGTGGTCAGGTGAAATATCCTGAAGGAGACGAGAGTTAACACTAGAGTTTTGCAGAATTGGTGAGATTTACCTAAAAAAAAGTAATAAGCACCCTTTTCCCTATTACCCATTTTTGAGGACGCATGGGTGACAAGGAGCACAAGCATTCCAGGTTGAGGGAATGGGCCCATGGAAAGGTAAAGAGGCCTAAAACAGCATGAAGAATTTAATTTTATCCTAGAGAAGACAGAAAACCTAAAGGCAGCTCTCAGCAGAAACACCTGGCATTAACAAAGTTCTCAATCACAAATAACACAACCAATTTTGGTTCTTAGGCTTTCTCTTAGCCTTGCCTGCCACATTCAAGTGAAGCATGCTGTTCCTGACTTCTTCAAGCCATGAATAGGCCTGGGTCAAAATCCAGGGTTTGCCTGCTAGAGGAAGGCCTGGAGCAGCCAAACCTCGATTCTCTGCTTTGCTACACAGACAGGAGGTCAGCTTAAGTGTGTTACAGTTTCTCTCCAAATCCACTTTCACCGAGACAGACCCAAAGGTGTAGATTTGGGGAAATCAAAAGCCTGAGCCCAGCCCTCAATACAGTACACTAAAAGCAAAAGCCCTATTTTGGGGAGGAATAAAGCTCATACAGTATTTTGATGACTAAAAAAAAAAAATCCATCCTAATCCCAGAGCTCTTCAGCATCCACCTAAACATAAAGGAATCTAATAGAGGTGTATCACATTTCATGAATGAATCTCTGGATTCCGACAAAGGAGAAATCAGATATTCACTCGCTTTTTAAAAGCACTGTAGTCAGCCTTACAAAAAGATTCTCAAAAGAATTTTTTACTTCAAAATGTAATTTGAATTCCAAAATATAATTTAATAACAAATTACATGTCAAAATTTTAGATGCGTATATCTAAGGCATTAAAGCAAACAATACCTTATAATTAAATCTAGCTCAAAACATCTAGACTTTTGAAAATGTACTTTACAATTCAAAGGAAACAGTTCAAGAAAGATACCAATGCAAAGATAACTTTCACTAGTCTTTATGCCTCGTTTGGAAATCCCAGAGATCATGTCCTCTTAATTAATTAAGGACTCTTACTTCAGACACAATGATGTCCATCTGACGCCTCAATTTCCGTAGAGTGTTCATAAGTTGTTCAGGATCTTTATGTATTCCAACCCAGCAGCCATTAACAAAAATCTTGGTTGCACTAAAATGCAAAACCAAAAGCATTCTGCACTTAGTAACCCTCTAATAAGTTATAACTGAAGATTAACAAGTTTTTTCTTAAAATGTATTTATACACACTCAGCAATAGCTGCAGGAGAAATTTCTTCTAAATTTTCCATACTCCATTCTTCTAAAAATTCCAGGATTGGAGAAGGCTGAGATCCAACTGAAATATAAGCCATCAGAGCTAAATTCTTCACAAGTCCTACAGCATGGCCCTTGGAATAAATAAAGTACATATTACTCATACTGATTTAACATGCCTATCCAAATTCTTTTCCACAAACATTTTCCTCCAATTTGATTTCAGAATATACTCTTACTTCCTAAGAACAAAATTATAATATCTTAGTTCTAAACTATACTACATAGTTAAATAAAATTATAAGTAATTATAAGTAACAAAAACTTTCTTATAAAAGTAATTATACCCTACTGATTACTGTTGGACTTTGTCTTGAACATAAATTCTAATGCATTACCTCTGGAGTCTCAGCAGGACACACCATTCCCCACAACGTATTATGCAACTGTCTTGGTTTTGCTAGCTTGCCATCTCTACCAATGGGAGAATTTAAACGACGCAGGTGAGAAAGAGTAGATGCAAAAGTTAGGCGGTTTAATACCTAGAAAACAATAGCAAATCTTTAAAGTTTGGGCATTTCGGTTACTCACACTATCACATTTTTGGCAAATACTAGAATCAGGCCAAGTCATATTTTTACATATAATCCACTCAGTGTCCAACTGTCCCCACCCCTCCCTCCTTTCTCCATCCTGCCCTGGATAATCTTATTCACCCCTGTAACTTAACTGACCCTTACAGCAGGGATGGCAAATATATGACATACAATTCTAACATACCACATAAATGTTTTGTTTACGGTCTATCTCCAACCACTAGGATGTTAGTTCCACAAAGGTGGGGAATTTTTATTTGTTTGTTTCGTTCTCTGTTGTATCCCTGTACCTAGAACAGTACACTTGGCATACATTAGGCACTCAGTAAGTCTTATACGCTACCAACTCACATTCCTTTGATCATAGCAGACATCACTAATCCATCCGAGAAATTTTCCCAGGCTGAGGCCTCTGAATCCAACACAGAGATTCAACACTTACAGAACACTAAGCAAGGTAATACTTGTAAGTAAGGTAATATTTAGAGGGATATAAAGCAAGCAACACAAGCTCAATGTACCTAATAACAAAATCACCACATCCCCCAGCCCTACAACAACCCATCCTCTTTCTTCTTCCTAAGTCTCCTATCATTGTTAATGGCATCACCCTTCCCTTTATCTCCCCATCTAGAAATCTCAAGGTATTTTTGTCTCTGACTTCCTCCTTTCACATATAATAAACAATAAACATATCCTGTCAACTCTATTTTCAAACTTTCTCAAAAAACCATTCCCAATGTCACAGCAATAAACCAGCCCCTTACCTCTTACCTATACTATTGCCATCAGCTCATAAGCTCCTGTAATGTCCTCTCCAATCTACTCTCCTCAGTTACCAGAATTATTAAAACACAGATATAGATAAGTTCACATCACTCACTGAATTAAAAAATATTAAACAGTTCCCTGCCAACTAGAGCAGCATGACTCTGAAGCTCTTCTCAATGAAGTCCCAGATGACCTTCCCCTACCATCAGTCTCCAGAACTCCTGTACTCCATTCACATTGCCAAACACCCTCTCACCTCCACAACTCTGACCACGCTACTGCCACAGAATGGAATGTACTACCCCATTCTGCTCTGTCTGGTGAAATGTTACCACGTCCATAGAAGACATACGACCCACCTCCAGGAAGAACTGTTCTCTTCTCTCTACTTTTCCATCATTCAACTAATCAGTCACAAAGTCTTACAAAACTTACTTCCGAAATATTTCTCAAATTTGACTCCACTCTCCACCTCTACGAAACTGCTCTAGTGCAGCCCCTAATTATTTCTCACTAAGGCTGTTGCAACAATCTTTCTGCCACCAACTCTGCCCTTCTCAAATCTTTCTCCACACTGCCAATTACTGTGAAGCTACCTAAAAAGCAAAAATGAACATGTCACTCCCCTCTATGAGGTGTTCCAGCTCTCCACTCCAACCCCATCTTCCTAACTCTCCCGCTTTGATTTGAAAATCCAAGAATGTTCTAGCTCCTTCCACATACACATGCTCTTTTCTCCCTGTCCCTTTGTTCAGGATATTAAGTTTTCTCCAGTTTTCCTGTGAGCTACTGGTTCTACCCTCCTCCAAGACTTGGGCTATTTCCCAACTACCCTTCAAGAATGAGCTCAACTGTCACCTCCTAAAGAAAACACTTCTTTTCATCCTTTCAGCCAGGGCTTAATGCCTTTCTCCAGCATCCCCACAGAGCAGGTGTGCACAGCTCTCATTTAATACTCACTGTATCATGCTGTAATATCTGTTTACATCTATGAGTAGAGACTGTGAACTACTGAAGATCAAGGATCATGTTTTATTCATTTCTGTATCTCCAATGTGTGACAGAGTGCCTGGCACATCTTAAGTCCCAGTACACACACTGAACTGAATTGGCAGGATGGCATTTATCATAATTCAGCTCAAGGCAGAATGAACTGTACATGGACGAATGTTTCCTCTAATAGATGGTAAGCTCGAGGGCTGGAAGAGCATCTCATTCAACTCTGTGAACCCAGCATCACAAACACCAAGTAGACTCAACAAATCCTTACTAAACTAAAAGGAACTAGAAATTTAACTGGACTATAAGCATCCTTCCAGAATTTCTTAAGGCATCTAGGTTTCTAGGAATCAGGAGCTTAAAGTTGGTGTCTGAATGCCAAATTAATCAGGTGATGCTGGTATAGGCTAGTTAAAAAAAAAAAAAAAAAAAGAGGGGGAGATCCCCTCCATAAAGCTAGACATATACACTATAAATTTTCAATCTTATATGAAAATACAAAAAATAAATTAAAAATACCTAGTGAGACATTTTTGTAAAAGGTTTCCCCCATTACTCCTGAGAGTAGCTATCGCAATCACTGTACATAACAACAGGCCAACATAGAGAAATCACTGTTAGAAGTATTACATTTTGCAAAAATGGAAGCAGATGCCCATCTATTCTCTGGGTATCAGCTTCTAATACAGAGCTTTTAAGACAGAAAAACTGGGACTTCCTTGGTGGCACAGTGGTTGGGAGTCCACCTGCCAATGCAGGGGACATGGGTTCAACCCCTGGTCTGGGAGGATCCCACATGCCACGGAGCAACTAAGCCCGTGTACCACAACTACTGAGCCTGCGCTCTAGAGCTTGTGAGCCACAACTACTGAGCCTGCGTGCCACAACTACTGAAGCCCACGCACCTAGAGCCTGTGCTCCGCAATGAGAAGCCAATGCAACAAGAAGCCCACGCGCCGCATGAAGAGTAGCCCCCACTCACAGCAACTAAAGAGAAAAGCCCGTGCACAGCAACGAAAACCCAATGTAGCCAAAAATAAATAAATTAATTAATTAAAAAAGAATATTTAAGGCATTTAAAAAAAACAGAAAAATTTCACAAACATGGACTGTCTCACCTCCCAAGAAGCTACTCGAATTCATTAAATATCTTGATGCAAGTCAAAACTTTTAAATCTCTCTTAGTAATGCTAACAGCTAATTTAAGAAAAATTTCACTTTCATAATTCAAAAGCCCCCAAGTACTTTTTATATCTGACCAAGAAAAAAAAAAGGCAAAACAATTTACATTCAGTGAATGAAAGATTCTATCAGTCCCATAACATTTTCTTATCAAACCTGTAGTCACAGTTAACATCCTTACCTGAGATACTCCAGCTCTGGCTTGATGAGCTTTCTTTTGGTCACCCCAGTTCCCAGTAGCTAAAGAGTATTTTAGGCCATCAGATATAATCCTTGTCTTAATTGCCAACTCCAAGTTAAAATCCTTTCCTCGATCAATGAACTTCTGGGCATAGATCCGTACTTCTTTAAGCAAATTCTTAAACATTCTGCCCAATAAAATGTTTTAAACATGTAAAGGTCTACAATATGCATCCTTAACAAGGACAATATTGCCCACAAGGGGGCGAAAAGTGGTTGAGGTAGAGGGAGGGAAGCGTTATTACTTTTTATATAAAAAGCACAGACGTACATATGGTACATAAACATATACAAGCAAAGCAATTAGAGAAAAATAGTCAAAAGAGGCCCCTTAGTGGGGCAATAACAAAACGAGGTTGAAAAACACTAATATACAACATAATAAATAACAGAACACGTACAAAACATTGCTAATATTATTTCTGTATTAAATTACCCACATTATTTTTACAAATAAGTTTTTCTAATTATAGAAGTATTATATGTTCATTATAGAATATGGAAAATATAAAAACATATCAAGAATAAGATAAAAATCACATATAACCCCAATACTGAGACAACCACTGCTAATATCTTGATAGACTTCCTTCCAGCTTTTGTTTTTATAAACTGCAAAGCAGAACTAATAAAATTCCAGTATCAGCACTTAGAAAATCAAGGCAATAATTCAGCTTTCTCAAATGCTTTGTAAAGGTAGAGAAAACATAAACAAGTTATAAATTTCCTCACAATCTTGAAATTCTCAAATTTGAAGTATCAATAGAACTAAACTGGGCAAGTGGCAAAGAATGTAGCTAACTTCATGTGTACCCAATATGGATGCCAAGATAGTTTAGCATCTCAAGTGCAATAACCAATCTAAAGTGAAATCTCTCTACTTTTAACAATATCATTCTGTAATTCCTTACCCTCTAAATAAGAATGCAAGTAGTGGTCCAGCAAGGTCCAATCTTTTGTTTCCATAATGATCTCTGTCATCTAATTCTCTTCTACCCAAAGCTGCTAGCAGCAACCTATGAACCATGTACCTTTAAAAAAAGAAAAGAAAGAAGTAAAAAAGAAAGCACATGGTTTGGGATTTTTTTTAAACTTACACATTAAAAACATCAATTTTGACATTTTTAGCTTTAAGAAAAATTTTATCTCAACCACAGCTTGGCAAAGAACTTAAAACAATGAAATTTGACATACCCCAAGAAATAAGCTTTCTTGGTCTCACAAAAATCACTGACGCCAACATGAGGGAGCATTTCTTTCTGTAATACTTCCTTTGCATATTTAATCCTTTTCTCTTTGGTGACACCAGGCTTTGCCCCTCTTGAACCAATGAAATTTAGTGCGACATTCTGTTCTTGGATGACAAAAGCTTCATCGAGAGAAGGTTTAACCTAGCAGTTAATTTAAATAAAAATTATTTTCAAATTCATATCTTTACTTTAAAATAAAGCAACTGTCACTTAATTTATGTTAAATATCCCTATGAACCTAACTGAATATGCAAATATTTTTAGAAATTCAGGGAATCACAAAATCTTAGAACTTGAAGACACCTTAGAGATCTAGGGACCTCTGAAAAAAATCCACTCATCAGCACAATTATACTTTCCAGAAAAATACAAATAATTCCATTATAACAGAGCACAGTGAGTCTTGGGGATGTTTTGTTTTTTACATTTTAATGAACAGTAGCTTTAAAAAGTTCCTTTCAAATATCTAAAATCAATTTAGAGAAGTTTAACACTCAAATTAAAATTTACTAAGTCTCAAATGAATAAACGTGTCATACTGTTTTCAGCCTTGGTTTAAAAGGTTATCTTTTAAGTATCTAAATACTTATTATCTTTAAGTTCAAAAAAAAAAAGCATATGACTATTGCCAAAAATCTAACCAGAATCCATTTTTGTCATGTAACCATATCAATAAATACTCTAATAAATAAAATATACTCCACCTTCTTTGTGACCGATGTTTAGCCTGTATTTTACCTTATTTCTCTGTAGTCTTAAAGACTCTGGATGATTCAGGACAACTTTAAGAATACCAACTACTCCTTAGCCAAGGATCATCAATGGAAAAGACTGATAAGGAAATGCTTATTTCTCTACACTCAACAATCCTTCCCACAAAAATAATAACTTTACAGTGGCGGAACCTAACAGACGGTACTGTGAAATTAACATTACCAATAATGGGACAAAATAAAATCATATGACTCCTGATATGATGCCCTGGGAAGCACACAATATGATCTCTGTATTTGTCCTGCCAGAAAATGCATAAATTGAATCAAATCATGAGGAAATATCAGAAAAACCCAAATTGAAGGATATTCTACAAAATAAATGGCCTATCCTATCCAAAAACTTCAGTGTCATGAAACACTAAGGAAAAAGACAAGGGAAGATTAAAAGAGACTAAAGAGACATAAAAACAACACGTAATACATTATCCTAGATTGGATTTTGAACCAGGAAAAAAAAAGAAATGCCATTAGGACATGATCAGGACCACTGACATAAACCTAAATAAGATCTCCAAGTTAACAGTATGTACTGCACTGAAGTACCAATTTTAAAAATTGTAATACTATGATTATGTGAGTAAATATCCTGATTCTTAGGAAATATACACTGAAGTATTTAGGAGTAAAAGGGCATGATGCCTAAAACTTACTCTCAAATGATCCCGAAAAAAACAATGTGTATATATAGATAAAGAAAATCCTAAAGCAAATGCAGCAAAGGTAACAACTGCTGAAAATAGGTGTAGAGTATACAGGAGCTATTTGCAACTTTTCTTTAAGTTTGAAATGATTTCAAAATAAAAAGTTGTTTAAAAAAAGAAGATATCAACTACATTTTCCCTTTTTACTACACTGCATCAGACTAGTATGCTTTTACGATTTTCCTTACTACTGTTTCTTCTTGCTGCTGTCAATGAACTCTGATTGCCTCTAGTTTTCATGTCGATTTTACAGAGAATTGTCAAGAAAGAAGCCAAATGGACATATATACACTATCAAATGTAAAACAGAGAGCTAGTGGGAAGCAGCCGCATAGCACAGAGAAATCAGCTTGGTGCTTCGTGACCACCTACAGGGGTGGGATAGGGAGGGTCGGAGGGAGGGAGATGCAAGAGGGAAGAGATATGGGGATGTATGTATATGTATAACTGATTCACTTTGTTATAAAGGAGAAACTAACACACCATTGTAAAGCAATTATACTCCAATAAAGGTGTTAAAAAAAAAAGAAGGTAAAACAGAAAATTAATTCATTAAATTCTGGCATTTATATGCCTTTAAAAAAAAAAAATAAAGAAGCCAAGGCAGGGCTGAAGGCTTGCACTACACAGTAAACAGCATGGGCTTTGCAACAGCTAAACTGATCTTCAGAGCAGCTTTCTACTATGTTTTTGGATTAGCAACAGTAACTTTAAACCTCTTGAAAAGTACTATGAATACATTTTGCTTGCACATTACCATTTCCATCATCTCTGGATCTTCAAAATCATAAATAATATGCTCTAAAATATCTCTGTCAGACACAAAACCTAAGGCTCTGAACACAATAATGATGGGAACTTCTTGCTTGATATATGGTAGGGTTGCCACAATGCGCTGACCAATAGCACTCTTTTTTGCACCCTAGAAAAATAAAAAATCATGAGAATACAGACGTTATAGCCATATATAAACATCAAAAGAACCATTTTACATACATGTTCATTGTAGGTATTTCAAAAGAGGCATGCCTTTCATATTCTAAGGAACGTCCTATGGCTGCTTTTCAAAATCCACTGCAAGAGGTTTACTTATTTGACGGATAGACTGGTCATCTGAACCTGAGAGGACTTCCATTCTCTACTCTCTGTCTGCCAAGATCTTCTAGAACTGCCCCAGACTGTATTTGGAAATGACCTTTGGCTGCAGGTATGAACACAGACCACCCCCCTTGTCCTTTCCCCCAACCAAAACAATTAAAAATTTTGGAAGAAAGAAATAGATGAGGGGAAAATAAGAGAGAATATAGCTAGACAAATGTGGAAAAAAGCTAAGCACAGAATGAAAAATAAATACTAACTCAGAGTTGGTCTGTGACATATCTCCAAATATGAATAACATTTCAAAATCAACAAACAGCCTCTCTCACATAAGATTCTCTTCCAATTTCTCCCTCTTTAATTGCAACACAGAAGTGAAATAAAAGTTACTACACTGGCATACAAACACCTGGTTTCTCAATTTTAATCAAATTTCTTTCCTTCAATATCAAACTCTATCTTCTCTTGGCCTCATAACCCTACATTATCATGGTCCATCTCATAAGTTTCTGTTGTCTTCCTCCTCCTACTTCAGGCCTCCTTCCTTAGAAACCTTAACCTATCTCACGGATGTTCAGTAACAACTTTACATAAAAGGACAGGTAAATCTTCATCTTGACCTTTTTCCTGTACTCTCAACCCTCCCATCCCAACTGCCATTTGGCTGTTTCAACTTAGTTTTCAATTATTCCATTTGTTTCATCATAGACCTTTTTCAGAATACAAAAAACATTAAAAAAGAATGCCTACACCATACACCATGGCCCCTCCAAACCTTCTGTCTAAAAATGAACTCACTAGGCTCTTTCTAAAAATCAATTCTTGGACGTTCTCTATTTTATCTAGAACCTCAGGAGAGAACGATAGAATTTTTTTTTTCGCGGCTGTCCACATGCTGCTGATACTTATAATCACAATGTTGGCAGCTCAGGCAGACTAGTCATCTTTTTGGGTGCACACACTTTAGGAGCCTAATAAATACAGGAAATTCAGTGGCTGAGAATCCTAATTTCACTCCATTGCCAGCAAGCCTCAAGGCCCAAGGCAAGTAATTTGTAAAGTTGGAAAGGTGAGGGAAGGTTTCAGATAGTTTTAAAATAGCTACTGTGGGCACTAATGGACATGATAATGAAGCCCTTGGCAATGATTACACAAAGCCTGGTGGATACAAGGAGTTGTGAGATACCAACTGTCCCATACTTAGCCAGGGTTGACTACAAAGCACTCCGAAAGCACACAGAGTATGGGAATGGGCAGTTGGCTACATCTTTTAGCCACAACGTCCAAGTCGACAGAATCACTATGAACAACTGTTTGTGAATTAAAAAAAATTAAAAAGACTACACAGAGGGAGTTCCCTGGTGGTACAGTGGTTAGGACTCAACACTTTCACTGCCGAGGCCTGGTTTCAATCCCTGGTCGTGGATCTAAGATCCCGCAAGCCGAGTGCCAAGGTCAAAACAAAAAAACAAACAAAAAACCTACACAGAAATATACATGTATACTGAATTTCAACAAAATAAAGACCATACACCTTGACTGTCCACTTCATTCCCTTTAAAATATTATCCTTTTAATTTTATTTCCCATGATTATAAGACAAAGACCTTGTGTTTTTGCTCAGTGATTTTCAACTCTGGCTTCGCATTAGAGTACTCTGGGGAATTAAAAACAACAGCAACATGGGCACCAACAGCAATTTAGGCCCGATTCCTAAATTGATTAAATGAAAATTCTGGAAAGAACCAAAGAATCTTAACTGATTCATCCTCATATCAAACTTATCACTAAATCTAGATGATTTTCCTTTCTTTTGCCCTCCATAATCCAGGCCAATGCTTATCAACAAAGAATGCACATCACAATCACCTGGGGATCTTTTCCAAACACTTGTACCTGGGCCCCATTCTACCCCCATTCACAAGTAAAAACCATTTTAATTCTTTAAAGCACCTATTCCACGTAGGATTTTAACTTCAGGCACTTAAACCTCTCTAATGTTCAAGTTCTTCTTTATAAAACTTATTAAAGTGACATTAGACTCTGCAGAACTGTTTATAATAGAGCACAAAACTGGAAACCTAAACATCCATCACAAGGGAAATGGCTCAATAAATTATGCTATATCTATGCATGGAATATCACAGCTTAGAAACAATGATCAATTGCTGATTTAAATCTGTTTTTAAAAGGTATCAGCAATGTTCAAACAGTGTGCATAGTATGCTCCCATTTGGTTTTTTTTTTTAATTTTTAAATTTATTTTTGGCTGCATTGGGTCTTCAATGCTTCAAGTGGGCTTTCTCTAGTTGTGGTGAGTGGGGGCTACTCTGTTGCGGTGCACAGGCTTCTCATTGCAGTGGCTTCTCTTGTGGCAGAGCACGGGCTCTAGGCATGCAGGGTTCAGTAGTTGCAGCATGCAGGCTCAGTAGCTGCAGCGCATGGGCTCAGTAGTTGTGGCATATGAGCTTAGTTGCTCTGCGGCATGTGGGATCTTCCCAGACCAGGGATCGAACCCGTGTCCCCTGCACTGGCAGGCGAAATCTTAACTACTGTAAAACCAGGAAAGCCTCCATTTGCATTTTTTAATTAAGACTATTTCTGGATGGATTCATGAGAAATTATCAAATCAGCTGCTTCTTAGAGAAGAGATCTGGGGGTCAAAGGAAGACTAATTTTTATAGTGTACGCTTTTTTGTACTTTTTTGAACTATTTAATGTGTATATATGACTTATTTAAAAAAATTTTACAAATAAAAATGTACATGAAATTAAATAGTTAATTACAACAAATTTCCAGTATAGTTGCAAAGATTAAATCAAGCAATCTGAGTAACATAATTGGCACATAGCAAACAGTCAAGAAATGCTATTATTAGATTACATTATTGTAAGTAACATGCCTGTGGTAGGTGGCTTCTAAGATGGTGCCTAATGATCCCTGTCTACTACTACTGCCTTGTGTAGTCCCCCCACTGAGTATAGACTAGATGTACTACTGACTTGTATCTAACAAAAAGAATATGGCAAAAATGATAGGATGTTGCTTCCAAGATTAAGGTGTAAAAGATGGTGATTTCCACCTTGCTCATATGCTCTACGGCTCTGCTCAATTACTCTCTCTGACAAGCAGGCTGCCATATTGTCAGGGGCTGTATGGAGGGGAGCCGTGCAGCAAGAAACTGGATCTTGCCGACAGCCATGCAAATAAGCCTTATGGTGATGACTGCAGCCCAAGCACTTTGTTTGCAGCCCTGTGACCAGAGGACCCAGCTAATCCATATCCAGACACTGTGAGATGATGAATGTTGCTACTGGAGTGATTTATTACACAGTAGTAAGTAAATAATAAAATGCCTACCATACAACACTGATAATATGCTCCAGAAAAACTTTCTGAATTAAACATGCAGCCTGGTAACTTACAAAACTAGACCAAAAGGAATAAACCCAAATAGCATATAATAGTCCATACCTGTCCTCCTCTTGCCAGCATGCTAACCCAGATAGTACTGGTGGGTCGAGAAGAATTCTCCAGACATGATCTACACTCTCCTGTGTAGGCATATTTAGAATCCTTTTTGGCAAACACATAGACTGTGTTTGTTGCCATTTTCTCTTGAGCAATCAGAACCTATATGGACAATAAAATTACAGCCATAAAACCGACAAGGTCTTTGAATTAGAAAGACCAGTGAAAGCTACATCTTTATTTAGTCTGACTGTACAGGCTCACTGAAACAACATCAGTTCTTGAACTTTACAAACTCCATTTTGCATAAACGCTTCACCAAAACATACAAGCTCAAACTGACCAAATTTCTAGTGTATATTATTGGGCTGACCAACCCAATACATATAACTAAACAAAGTTTTGGTTTAATATAAATTCGGCTGCCACCTCCTTAATAATTCAACTGCTACTTCCAGATTATACAAAAGTTTACTTTTTGACTTCAACTTTCATGATTAAAATCTAAATCATCATTTGGTAATTAAAAAAAAATAATGCTACTATACCTTTTCAGATCCATTAATAATGAAGTAGCCACCAGGATCCAAGGGGCATTCATTTAACTCACAAAGATCACGATCTGTTAAGCCATTCAATAGGCAGTAAGTTGAACGCAACATAATTGGAATTTTTCCTATAAAAGTTTTCTGATGCTGTGTCTGAAGTTGTTCTTCGCCTTCTTTAATGACTGTTTTTGTTATATCAACATAAAGTGGAGCAGAGTACCTGTGAAAATAAAAGTAGATCACAAGTGAATACTAAGGTGATTACTGAAACTCTCAACTGGCTAAAATTTTATTTTCTGAATCTTATTTCAATATCAGCTGCTGGAAAAGAAATATCTTTCTTACGTGAGATTTCTTAATCTGGCCTCATTTGGCATCATCGGTGATGGAGCACCATCTCTTTCCCAATGGGTAGGCTTGGAGAGGTAAATTTGTTCGAACTTCAGCAAGTATCTTGGCTAAAATGAAAACAAAAACAATGGAAAAGGGTAAATAATTTTTTTCCATAAACGATTTAATGATTCCATTTTAATCAACATTAACATTTTGAGTAGAAACAGCTCTAGAAAATGCCAAAGTTAATCCACTTTACTAAAATGGTGACTCTCCCAGGGCAACATTCATACTCCACAAATGTCAAGTTTTATACTTCATCACTTTTTAAGGTGGAAGACAAAAGGAGATTTAATGTATCACAAGTAAATAAAGACTAAGCTCTGAGTTCATATCAAACAACTGAAATGGATTTGCATTAATGATCTGTATAGCTGTTTCATGTGCCCTCTCCTTAGTTTAGGTCAGGTTAACAAAGTTATCAGAAAACAAAGAAAAGATAAATTCATACAATTAGAAGTGTGTTCTAAACTAATCAACAGAAGATAGAAAAAAAGAAAACCTAACTCTTCAATTAAAGGTACAGAAGACATCGGTACCAGCTATGGAGCAAGATAGATGCACTGATTTTGGACCCCTCCTTGTACCCTGTTAAAGCCATTCTGACTCTGGACAATGATGGAGATAGATTTTTCGCCAAGTACTGTGATGACAGCTACCTCGGTGTCAAGGAGCAAAAGGCCTTTGAGAAGAACACTTTCAACAAGACCTGTCAGACTGACACTGAAACTGCCCTCTTGGGAGGCCTGACAGTGGTATGCAAAAGCAGTTATCGATCTCTATTTCTATACGATTGGCAGCTCATACGAAAATGAAATGATGCTCATGGCTATTCTGAACTGCCTCTTCTTCGACTCACTGAGCCAGATGCTGAGGAAAAATGTAGAAAAGTGAGCTCTGCTGAAGAACATGGAGGGGTTCTTCTTGGTTGTGGATGAAATCGTAGATTGAGGGGTGATCCTAGAGAGCAATCCCCAGCAAGCGGTAAAGTGGGTGGCATTAAGGGGAGATGTCCCCCTTACAGAGCAGACTCTCAGGTGCTGCAGTCAGCCAAAGAACAGATCAAGTGGCCACTCCTTCGGTGAAGACCTCACTGTTCCTGGCTCCATACCCCCTCAAAAAATCCACATGTCTGCTGTGACTTCTCATCCAGTCCCCCAACTAATGCTCTCAGAGTCAGCTCGGGGATCCCAGGGATCCTTAGATCTCCATCCTGTCTGTGGCTGCCTCCCCCACAAACCCGTACACGCTTCCCATTCCTTCGCACTCTTTTTTGCAGTTCCGGGACTAAAGCTCTCAGCAGATTTTTGGACACAGGGCAGTGGAAGAACCCTCTTCCTTTCTCAACTGGATTATGCTCCCATGCTTTCCTATCCCCCATATTTTCTCCCCCACTTCTGTGCCCTTTGGCTGCAGCTACACTTCAGATCAAAGCAGGAGAAAGAATGTGCTGAGTGTTTTCCTCCCTTTGTCTTTACCCTGCCTTCATCCCAACAGCCCATCAAGGGGAGGGAGAGCAAATTCTTTTCTACAGAATGAGTGGGGGTGGGGAGAGGCATATCAAGTCTCAGCCGCAGCCCTACATGCTGGCCTCAGTATTTTCTCCCATTCCTTCTTACTGTCCAGGACTCCAGCCTTGGAAAAAACCTTGGGAACAGCTCATAGGCAGGGGACAGAGTGGAATAAGCAGTGATTTAAATTTTATTGGAGAGGGCCTATAACGTTCTATATTTCAGCCACAGCTGCATGTTTTACCCTGATCCTGGCTTATAGTTTCAAAACTGCTGTGGTCTGTGCGTACCCATTGTGGGAGCATCCATCTTTTTGTCCGATACCTTAACTCTCCACCTTCACTACCTGTGGGATCTCTGCCTGGCTTGTCCTCTCTGTGCCCTGGAGCAAAGCCAGTCCCTGAACTAAAACGCCATTGTAGTCTTGGGAAGAAGAGTTTCTGCTCAGAACTGGAGACAGGGTGGAATTGATGACTTGGGCCTCTGGGATCTCTCAGTCCCCTTCTCCCCCTCTCTTGGCATTTCATTCTTCTGTCTTGGGTCTGAGATATCTGCTTAACCCTGTCCTCTCTCTGCCTCAGCCTTACATCCAGGCAGTAGGTCTGGTCATCTAGTCACCTCCCCTCCCTAGGTCACTGAGAGAGGTGCCTCTCTTCAGAAAACTTTTGGGATTTGGATTTCCCCAGGAAGGCAGAGGATGGCACACCCACTGTTGGGTCTCATCTCTCCCCTTAACCCAAAACTTCCCACAAAAATGTCTCAAGAAACCCTCCTGAGACTTAGTGTTTTGCCCCACCTGCCAATTCTCCAAAACTGAAGTGGGGTGGATAACTGGGCATCCTTGGGGGGCATTTTTGTGTAAGGGATGTATAGAGTCAGGATGACAGCCACCTTCATATACTGCTCTGTGCAAAGAGGAATTTAAAAACACACAGAAAATCCTAATTACTATTCTACATAAAGGAATGAGAATTTCCAACCCTGGCTGACTTTAGCTCAGTCCATAGTTAAGAAAGAAAGAAAGGAAGAAAGAAGAAAGAAAAGTTTTCAATTAAATATCTATCTGCTACCCAATAAAACAAGATCCATGAGAATTTTCCAGAGCTAAATGGATAGTGAATTTCTCTCTAAATCAAATATCAGAAAAGGAAAAGATGGGACTAAGCAGACCACTAAAGGAAAATTATTAATACCCAAGTTTCCCAAACTGGAGTCGTAAAGAGCAAAGAGAACTAGTGGTGATAATGAACCAAAAGGAATTCAGCCATCCAACTACTCATTTCCACTATTACCCTAATCTAGGACATTATTATCTGAAACTTCAGCTATTCCAAGATTTTAATCTGACTCCAGCCTCTTCCCACTCCAAGTAAACACCATTTCCAAAGTAACCTTTTAAAAATAATGCTTCATGTACATTCTTTGACAATCTTTCCACAATGCCCCATGACATCCAAAGCATGTGACAATCTGGTTCCATCTTATCTTCCACGAACACCTATCAAAAACAGATCAAACCAAAAACAATATACTGGCTACTGTGGTCCCTCTATACCAGCCATAAGCCAAAAACACAAAGTATTTTTGCTGAAATGATTAAATATCTTTTCCCTAACTAAGACAAACACCCTTCACAGTCAGCTTAAGTCCCTCCCATCTTTTCCACTAAGCTCTGATAGCCAAGCTTGAGAGATCTCTTTGGTAGTACTTATTCTGGCACTATGAAGCTGCTATGTTATATTGTTATCTCTCGTTTTGAAAAGACCATGAAGAGAAAACGCCGTAAGTATAGGAAAAGCATTTTACACCCATTTTTCCAACACAGTGCCAGAAGAGCCAATTATTTTTGTTCTTTTTTTTTTTTTTTTTTTTTTGTGGTACGCGGGCCTCTCACTGTTGTGGCCTCTCCCGTTGCGGAGCACAGGCTCCGGACGCGCAGGCTCAGCGGCCATGGCCCACGGGCCCAGCCGCTCCACGGCATGTGGGATCCTCCCGGACCGGGGCACGAACCCGCGTCCCCTGCATCGGCAGGCGGACTCCCAACCACTGCGCCACCAGGGAAGCCCTATTTTTGTTCTTAACAGCAAAAGTCTGTGCAGCACCTCCAACCAGAATGAGAATACATTAGCCCTTACAAGATAAGCTACAGAAAAGAGGGACTGAACTGGCAGGAAATAATAATCTCTCCCTCTGTCTAATTCTACTTCTTCTCTACCTCATTTTTTTTTTTAGCTTTCCCTGTCCCTCAAGGCCCATCATGCTGCCTCTCTACTCAGAAACTAAGGACATGGGAGTTCCCTGGTGGCCTAGCGGTTAGGATTCTGGGCTTTCACTGCCGTGGTTCAGGTTCAATCCCTGGTCAGGGAACTGAGGTCCCGCAAGCCAGGCGGCGCGGCCAATAAATAAATAAATAATGTTAAAACAAACAAACAAACAAACAAAAAAACTAGGGACAGTCATTTTTTGGACTACAGTTATTTACAATCACTCACGTAAAACTAGATTCTAAAATGATAGCCTTGCTATGATTTAACAATGCTGAAAACATGCATATGTGTAAAAAAAAAGACTACAATGAACGTAGAAAAGTTAAAAGAGCTAATATATTTGGGTGATTTTCCCTTATTATCTCTTATATTGATATAATAATGTATTTCATGCAACAAATAATCAAGGGAAAAAGGTCCTTCACCTATTTTTCTTTTGATTCCTTACTCTGTGAAAGAAAAAAGTGGGATTTTCTGAGGCAACATGACTATTTCTGGCTTGCTTCTCTTTGTAGTTCATCATACCTCTGAGTTTCCTCTTCCTGGCTATTAAACACATACTATCTGAAAAAGAATTAGGGTTTTGCATTACTTGCAAAAATGCATCTCTCCATTAGTAAGAATAAATCAGGAGCTGACTGAAACGCTATAAGTGCACTAATAAAAACACCTCCTAACTTTTTCTTTTTTTAACCTTTAAGCCAGGTGAGAGAAGGACTGAAATTTCAAATCAATACCCTTATTTATGTTACTTTATTGAACCATCTTACCGGTTCTTCAACTTCTCCACTAGCATGCTGAGCTTCGGCTTGTAGGTCTATAGGTGGAGCATCTTCCACAATTCTTTGAACAGACATCTGAATAAACTCATCAAAAGAATCCAGCTGTTGTCTGACCAAGCCTTTCTCATCAAAATAGGAACTGGGAAAATATTTGAGTTCATAATCAGTTACACCTACTGATGTTTTCTAGCATATATCCCCATTTTCATTATCATCAATTTTGACAAATACTAATCATTAAATACCAACACTCTGCACCCATCACTACATAAAATACTATGAGGTGTCCAAAAAAGAGGTGAGATTAGGAACACTTTCTTTGTAGAACTTATTGTTAAGTTTGGGGAAATGAGACATACTTGTGGGTAAAATTATTAAAGCACAACATAAGAACTATAAGGAAGCCCTAATTTATAAATGTCCTTTATAGATAAATTTCATCCAACCTCTTGAAACATTTCTCAAAACTAATGAAATGCATAGTCAAAGACAAAAATAAATGACAACATGGACAGACGAAGAGAATATTATGCTAAGTGAAAAAAGTCAGAGAAAAACAAATACCACATGATTTCACTCATATGTGGAATTTAAAAAAAATAAAACCAAACCAAAACCAACCGACAAAAGATAACAAAAGCTCACAAACACAGAGAACAGATTAGTGGTTACCAGAGAGGAGGGGGTTAGTGTGTGGGTGAAATGGGTGAAGGGGGTCAAATGTATGGTGATGGATGGTAACTAGACTGTGGTGGTGATCCCTCTGTAGTGTATTCAGATGTTGAACTATAATGCTGTCCACCTAAAACTTATATAACAAAAAAAAGCATGGAAAAAAAGATAAAAATAAGAACTTTAATTTGAATAAGAGGGAAGAAAATGATATCAATGACTAAAATATAGCATGTGTAAGAACTTCGATTTTAGGTTAAAGATTCTACTTTGAATATGTCAAAGGTAAGATGGGACTAAGTCATTCAAGTGAAAATACTCAGCAAATGACTGATTAAAAATGGAGCAAGGGTGAGAGATCAAAGCTATTAGTATAGACGAAGAAATCAAATACTGAAGCCCTAAAGAGAAGCCCTAAAGAAGGACAGAGATTCGAAAAGAGTAGACACACTGTTTGCAAGAGGAATCTCTCCCCTCACCACCACACAGGAAAAGCTGCATAGCTGGACTTAGCTCCTTGCCCTCTCTGCCTAGTAACTAACTCCCCCCATCCTCACATCAATTTTCTGAGACAACAGTCGTAGCCCAACTAATCATCAGCTTTCCACTTTGGCATCATCAGATCACCTCACATGTAACTGGCCAGCCTACAGATTGGCTGGCTTTGGGTCAAGGTTCCACCCTGATTCAATCAACCATGGCCACCAATATTAGAAGCTCTCTATGGCAGAGAACACAGTACACATTCATCCCTGTATAAGGCACAGACTCAAGAAGAGTGGAGGCAACTTCCTTCAGTAGAGACTGTGAGCTGACAGGAAAGAAATTTCTCACAACCATTTGGGTCAGCCATTGGTACATAAGCACATGGAAAGCACAATCTGTAAGGTAAACAGCAATGGTTTTTATGGACAATTTACAATGAAAAATCTTTAAAAAACTATGGACAAGTTTCATCCTCCCAGGAAGCTGAACCACAGTTACTCTGCCCAAAATCATTAGGACAGTACTTCATTAGAATGCCATCCCTTAAACACCTAAACTATTTGAATAGTTCTTATTTATGGTATCTACTACCATGACTATTGTCCAAGAGACATCTTACTGAAGTCACTATATATTAAGTAATATCACATTCACAATGCTTGGGAAAGATCACTTGATATTAAATAGTGAAAAAACAAAATGTCATATCACAAATAACTAAAGCACCTATAATCAATTAAAATATAAAGATCAAATGGCATTTTATTCTGTAACAAATGTTAAATGCAAGGACTTGTCAAATAGCATATATAATCCTTGAGCAATTTGTCACATAAGAAACAATTTGTTTTTTTTGGCTAAGATCAAAATATTCTTTCTCCCTGGCAATCACAAAATATAGGCATACTCCAAATATCTGGCTAAAAATGTCTCTTCGTGTTTAATACTCAAAATCATAGAAGATTCAAGTGTCTCAATACAAAGTGTTTATAGCCCATGTTTAATAGGAAAAATGAACACATACTTACATCCCCAAAACTCATATTTTTAACAAAACAACGTTCAGCAAAGGTTCAGTTTTATTCCATACACAACTGGTAGAATGTCAGAAACTTGTGCTCTTTGAGTGTCAACCGAGAGGATGTGCATCTTGGAGATGGTGGGGCTCAAACAGGCATCAAAATGTTACTATATACAAAGCACCTGTCAGTTTGGTAAGTGAGGAGACTTGTAGCATTTTATATCCTAACATAGAAGGATGTTATTTTATTACTTAAAAGTTACTTCTCTTACCTATATGTAAGGCTTCCTGCTGAGTTTTATTACAGTTTAATTACACTTAGAATTGGATGGGAATGTGGGTCGAAATACCACCTGTTATAACTTTATCCATTTAAAACAAGGAGAAAACCAAGAGGAATCAAATTAACAGCACCAGTAATGTAACAAATAGGCATCATGTGCCTCCTGATACAATGCACTGAGAGCAGAACATCACTGTTGCCAAAAGTAATCATCTGAATCTAATCATGAGGAAACATCAGACAAACCCAAACTGAGGGGCAGTCTAAAAAATAATTTGCCTATATTCTTCAAAAATGTCAAGGTCAAAAAAAAAGGTGAGGTCATGGGAAGCTGTGGAGAGATGGTGAGTTTGAGAAACAAAAAAAAAGAAAGGAAGATTGAGGAACTGTTCTAGATTATAGGAGACAAAAGAATAGGTCATGAAAACGAGATGTAATATATGATCTTATGTTGGATCCAGGATAAGAAAATTTTTATTTTGCTATGAACATTACTGGGACACTGGCAAAATCTGCGTAAGGTCTCTAGATTAAATAAGATTACTGTATTAATTTCCTTATTTTAATAAGGTTATGATTCTGTAAAAGAATATTCCTAGGTAAACACCTGACTCAAATATTTCAGAAAAAAAATACGTAGACAGAGAAAGAATAAGGCAAAGAAAACACAGCATAAGGTTAACATTTAGGGAATCTGGGTGAAGTGTACATGAATTCTTTGTGTAACTTTTCTGTATATCAAACTACTTTAAAAGTTAAATAAATAAATAAAATGACAAACCAGCTCTCATGCAGCATATTCACACAGAACATCTAATTTTCAAACAGAATAAGCAGGAAATCCCTGTATAGTTTACAGTGCCTTTTAAAATTTATTCAGTTTGGTCTAAAAAGTTACCTAATTACAATCCAGCATGCCTCTTGCCACAAATCTGGTGTGATTTCATCATCATCCTCATCATATTGCATATCTGCAAAAACAAAAAAATCATTCTCACTTGCAATAAATACTACTAGCTCACATCTTACTATGATGTGAAGTAGCAAAAACACATTTACTCTTTACTAAATAAAAAACAATCGCTTTACCCCACTTCTTTAAAATTTCTGTCATCACATTACTTGAACTGTAATGGAACAATATACATAGGTATATATGTACACATACATAGGTCTACGTCACAGTATTCTCCCAATACACAAAGAGGCCTCGTGAGAAAGGTTCGGTGCAAGTCGTGTGAATCTGTAACTGTTCCATCATCTCCAAGAAGCCCATGTAATTCTCATTAATAACTAACTATAATGATAACTAGGAGCAAGCTCATAATCCTCTGATCAATAGGCTCCTCAGAGACTGGAGTCAGATCAGGTTAAGAGGGAGGAGTCAGCAAAGGACTCCAATAGCTGGGCAATACCTTAAGGTGTGCTATTACAGCAACATTTCACACATGGACAGGGATGACAGGCTGTATTTTCCAAAGATGGACACAACTATCTTCCATTTCACATGCTCTTTTATAAAGTGATCTTGACACTCCTACCATCAAAATATAGAGGGTCTATGCTTCCTCCCCTTGAATCTGGGTGGGTTTTTGACTCTCCCGTAACTAAGAGAATACAGCTAAAGCAATGCTACATGATTTTAAAAGCTAGGTCAGGAAAAACAATGCAATTCCACCTTCTTTACTGAAACACTTACTTCTGGAGCCCTGAGCTGCCATTAAGAACTCCTACTACTTAGGTGAGAAAATCTAAACGGTGGGCCCACTTACAAGATGCTGCAATCAGCAGTCCTAGTCCTTGTGTTTTCCTAGGCTAGATGCCAGACACATGAGTAAACGCTCCAGATCACCCAGCCCCCAGCAGTCAACACTCAGGCTTTGTGTCTTCCCAGTTCAACCACTGACAGACATCAGGCAACAGACAAGCCATTCCTACTATGCCTGTCCAAATTCCTGACTCATTTAATCCATGAACATATTAAATAATTTTTAAGCAGCAAAACTTTGGGGAGTTTGTGCAGCAACAGTAATTTATAAAATGGGGCATTTGAAAAATCAGTGTGCACTGGTGCTAATATTAGTCTCATCTTCTTATGCAAAAGAATAAATGTGCTCTATTTTTGTTTTTCTATTCTGACCTATATACATAGTCTGTAAAACTTAACAACTTTGATTCAAAATTTGATAAATATCCAAAATAAATTATTAATAAGTGCTTCTTGAATGGTCTGGAATTACTGACTCCTACACATGGGGGGCGAGGTAAAATAGACAAAGGTATCTAAAATGGCTTGGAGATTTCTAGCTTTGCTGGCACACTAGATGTTATTATCACAGCCACCCAGGAGAAGTAGGAAGGTTGGAAAATGAGAGGTAATAATGAATTCAGTTTTAGTTATACTTATAGACCATTTATCCTTTTTAACATTTTTATGTTTTCTAGCCTCTGAAAAATGAGACTATATTACCTACTCAAAAAATTAAGCTGAAAAAACTTTTTTTCCTCAGGAGTTAAGAAAAAGAATACAATGATGCTAATAAATTTCTAGACGCAAGATAAAAATGAGACAAGTTTAAACAGTAGAGTTTAAGTTTTTGCTTCTATTTTCTCCATGAAGTAGCTGAGGGAATAAAGAGAAATGTAAGCGGTGGCCAGGAGATTGGGAGCTAGAAGAAAACGAACTTTGAAATAGCAGCTTTGGAGAACGGAAGAGGGAGCATTAAAAATATACAATGAAAATACACTACACGTGACTACAAACTCTACATGTAAAAAGACATACTGTCCCTGTTCGTTAAAATACATACCATCTAGAACTGTGTCATCTCGCGGATAGAGGAAATGTAAAGGTCATCTTTTAAGATAATTTACTTAGGCATATGACAGCATGAAGGAACGCCAAACTAAACCAAACCCTGCCCCCGCGCCGCACACACACAGAAACGATATTCCTTGTCCCCAGAGTTCTTCCAGAGCCTAACGCAATGCCTGGCACAGGGTAATGCTCAAAAATTCAACTATTCATAAATTCATTAACTCTGGCCTTAAGGGAAATCAAGAAAGGAGTCCTTTGCTTCAAAGTCGGAACAACGGAACCTGTCGCATGGTTCTGCGCGCTGTTTTCAACACGGGAAGGGAGTGTCAGACTCACCCAGGGGCAGACAGAGGAGAGAACAAGAGTCACCCTGACCGAGATAATAAAGGCTACGTTCCCTGCACCCTCCACCTCTCAAAATCCCGGATTCGTTCCCGGCCTCGGGAGTGCGGGGAAACGACTGGGGCCATGGTGCGGCGGGCCGAGGAGGAGACCGCAAATCCTCAACTCGTCTAGCTACCCACGTTTCCCCCCTTAGACGGGCCGCCACTGAGTGTTCTGGGTGGTCACCTACCCTCGTCCGCGTCATACATATTGGCAAACGGTTCCTGAGCTCCTAACTCTAGAAATCACACACGGAAAGGCGCGCAAAGACTCCGACGTCCGCAGCGAGAAGCGAAGTAATTTCCGTCTCCGGCGTTCCCAGAATACTCTGCGTCCCACACGAAGCTCCGCCCACAAAGACGCCAATTAAGGTCTGCGCCTGCGCGAAGGGTAGGTTAAGCTGTGTTAAGGGTTAGTATTGTGCATGCGCGATTTGTGGGCTGAAGTTTCCCCGTGCCTGAGAATGAGAACTGTTCCTTACAGTTTGAGTCGGATCCAGCCAATGAAACTTTGTTTTTCAGTGTTGTTGCACAAATAATGGCACCTAAAAAAAAAAAAGTCAAAAAGATTTAATAATAAAGGGTTTAGTTGTAGCCATGCTTTATTTTTTCCGTTCCAAAGACTTAAAAACACGAAGATTTAAAAAATGATTTCTGGGCTTCCCTGGTGGCACAGTGGTTGGGAGTCTGCCTGCCGATGCAGGGGACACGGGTTCGTGCCCCGGTCCGGGAGGATCCCACATGCCACAGAGTGGCTGGGCCTGTGGGCCATGGCCACTGAGCCTGGGTGTCCGGAGCCTGTGCTCTGCAAAGGGAGAGGCACAACAGTGAGAGGCCCGCGTACCGCCAAAAAAAAAAAAAAAAAAAAAAATTTTTGTGTTTCTGGGCCTG
>NW_020173388.1:3102679-3118808 GCF_003031525.2 Neophocaena asiaeorientalis asiaeorientalis
CCCCCCGGCCCCAAAAAAAAAAAAAAAAAAAAAAAAAAAAAAAAGATTTCTGTGTACATAAACCATAGTCAATGTTTTAAAATGTTTAAGAGATATTTTTAATGTTGTTGCACAAATACTGACACCCGCAAAAATATAATAAAGCCAGGAAGATGTATTAATAACAGGTTTTAATTGTGGCCATAAGTCTGCGGCATTAGATTTTCTATTTTCCAGTCCGAAACACAAAACAACACAAAGCTTTAAAAAATGTGATTTCTTAACGGCAAGTAGTGCCAGCGGCGGCGCGCTGAAGAAGCCTGAAAGTTGGTAAACCCTCACTCACTAGCCTATTGGGCCAACCCACCCCAGTTAAGGTGCCCGGAGCTTTTATCTCCGCTTTAAGTGGGCTCTCTGACCACAGAGCCTTCATCGCGAGAACTCACGAGATTAGACTCGGGAGGAGCTGAAGTGCGACGCCGAAAAATGACAGCTCTCAGGTAGTCCCGGGCTGTCGCTACTGTTTTACGCACGTCTGGGGCCACAGAGCACGTGAGAAAAGGTGGCTCAGCCCCTTTGCCCACGGCCGCGTTTCTCATGCTGCCCGCGGGCCTCACTCGTAGGCTGCTGTGCAGCTTCCTGCGGGGATCCACTCCCACGAAAGCGCGCCATGGCCTCCGGGAGACGCTCCTCGAGAGGAGATGTGCGGCCAACTCCACCTCCCGGCACTCCTCCGGCCTGGGATGTGGGCTTCCCCGTGGCGCGACAGCGACTGGGGATAACCAAGGAAGGGCTGACATGGAGGAGAGTTTTGTGTTCCCCGAGTACGTCCCGGATTCGGAGCCCGCAGTGACCCTCCAAGACCAGCTGCGGGAGCTGCAGCAGCGTCAGGAGGAGGAAGAGCGACGGGTGCTGCACCGGCGGGAGGAGCGGCGGCAGCAGAAACTACGCACCGGCCGGCGGGTGCACCCGGTCGTGGGGCACCCGGACGCGAAGGTGCCGCCCAGCGGCCTGAACTGTTCGGGTTGCGGGGCGGAGCTGCACTGCCAGGACCCGGGACTGCCCGGTTACCTGCCCAGCGAGAAGTTCCGCAGCGCGGCGGCGCAGGAGGACGGCGGACTGGCGCAGACCGTGTGCCAGCGCTGCTGGCTGCTGGTGCATCACCGACGCGCCCTGCACGTGCAGGTGTGTCGCGAGCAGTACCTGGAGCTGGTGACCGCCGCGCTGCGGCGGCCCGAGCCCGCCCTGGTGCTGTACATGGTGGACCTGCTTGATCTGCCCGACGCCCTGCTGCCCCACCTGCCCGCGCTGGTGGGCCCCAAGCAGCTGATCGTGCTGGGAAACAAGGTGGACCTGCTGCCCCAGGATACTCCCGGCTACCGACAGCGGCTCCGGGAGCGACTGTGGGACGACTGTACCCGCGCCGGGCTCCTGCCGCCCCCTGGCTACCGAAGGCCACAACACCCCAGCGGGGACCGGCCACGGGACGGGGAGGAGAATGCGAATCTTTCGCCCAGGTCCCGCACGGTGCTCAGAGACGTGCGGCTCATCAGCGCCAAGACTGGCTATGGAGTCGAAGAGTTGATCTCCGCGCTCCAGCGTTCCTGGCGCTACCGCGGCGACGTCTACCTGGTTGGCGCCACCAACGCTGGCAAGTCCACTCTCTTCAACACGCTCCTGGAGTCCGATTACTGCATCGCCAAGGGCGCTGAGGCTATCGACAGAGCCACCATCTCCTCTTGGCCTGGTGAGCCTTAGGATGCCCGTCCCCTTCGTATTTTTTTAAAATATTTATTTGGTTGTGCCTGGTCCTGAGGTAAGCAGGCTCCTTAGTTGCAGCACTTGGGCTCCTTAGTTGCGGCAGGCTGGCTTCTTAGTTGTGGCATGCATGTGGGATCTAGTTCCCTGACCAGGGATCAAACTCAGGCCTCCTGCATTGGGAGCGTGGAGTCTTACCCACTGCACCACCACGGAAGTACCCTCCTTCGTTTTCTGAGAAGCTGGAAGTCTGATCGTAGTGCAGGCACCTAGTCCTATATCCTTCCTTAATGTACACCAGGGGCTGGCTGGAGGCTTCCTTTAAAAATTCTCTACCTACTTCGGTCACATTTCTCTTTTGTGTCAGTTTAATGCTTGGAAATTCAGTACGTGTTTTAGTAACTTTCCAATAGAAATAATTAGAGTACTTCTAGGTACCAGTCACTGTTCTAGGCACTGTAGATGAACCAGGGGACAAAGCAGTGTCTGCTCTCTTGGAGGTTTCCCTTGTAACTTTAGTTCTTTGTATATTTCTCCAGAAAGTCCTTTTACTTTCTAAAACTCCCTCCACCCTTCAGTCTCACTCTTCATATCTTGAGTTTAGTCAGGAGAGTACTATACAGATTTAACATTTGAATAATTCACTAATGCAATATATGTGGCTTTGTTGCAAAGAAATATCAACTTTGTGACTTTAAGAAACATCTGTAGTAATTGCAAAATGGGTCCTTCTGTGACCTGTTTGTATCTAATAGTTGGCAAAGCGAACTACTTCATTTGATTCTTTGAAACCAGTGTTGAACTTTGCTTGATAAGCTGTACTTCTCTGTCAGGGACACTGGTTGACTTATACACAGAAGTGCTTTTATACCGGTTAGGAGTATGCAGAAGATGGAAAAAGATCAGGCCTGTAGATTTGGCATTCAAATCCTGGTTGAGCTTGTGGGCCAATCTCTGAACCTATTGCCTCATCTGTAAAGTAAGAATAATTTTGTGGAGGGTTGTCAAGAAAGTTAAGAGAAATAATCACAGTATCCAAGACAGTGTAGATCCTCATAAATGTTTTATTCCATTTCCTTGTACAACGTTTATAAGAATGTATGTATTCTTTGGTATTTCAGGTACTACATTAAACCTTCTGAAGTTTCCTATTTGTAACCCAACTCCTTACAGAATGTTTCAAAGGCAAAAAAGGCTTAAAAGAGATGCAACTGAAGCAGAAGAAAATCTTAGTCAGCAAGAACAAAATAAACTTAATCTCTTGAAAAAGCATGGTTATGTAGTAGGTAAGCATCTTCTGTAGGAAAACTCTTCCTTAGGTCTATGCTAAAATTTTCTGTAGAACAACCTGAAATAGAGCTCTCTGGAGCTAGCCAGTTTTTGTGGGGAGAGACACTTCCTCTTTCTGGAACATAGAGGCCTTTTAGAGGCAAGGCTACTGTTTGGAAACCCAGAATTCATTGTGTTGGGAAAATTGAGACAGTAGATACTTGGAGAAATCCAGGAAAGGAAATGCAAATAACTGCCTCTCTGGCCATTGTAAGCAACAAGCATTTTCACTAAGATACCAGCCCCCTCCTTACACACCAGTACAAGTTGTTGACCTGCAGCAGGTTTAAATTGGATTGTCCCCCTTTCCTTGGTATCTCTTTACAGCCTTTCTTTACTAAAAACAGTTTGATTCCCAACACTCTCCCCCTTCGCCCAGTGTGCACAGCCAGCCACACATACTTGATCAATGCAAGAGTCCGACTCCCACTGCATTTAGAAATAAAGCAAAAGTATCATTGTGGTCTCACTTCCTTCCAAACACCATTGTTAGTCCTAGTAACTTCTACGAGGCAAACTTAAGAACTACCTGTCTCAAGTCAAAAGCTTTAAAGGAGTGACTACTAACTTCAGTATAACTTGTTCTAGGAAGAGTTGGAAGAACATTCTTGTATTCAGAAGAACAGAAGAATAAAGCTGCCTTTGAGTTTGATGCCGATTCACTTGCCTTTGACATGGGAAATGAACCTGTTATGGTTGCAGATAAATCCACCAAACGAGTAGAACTGACCCCACAAGATGTGAAAGATGCCCACTGGTTTTATGACACCCCTGGAATTACAAAAGAAAATTGTGTAGGTATTTAATGTCTTTTAGAAACATTAACTTTCAATTGCAAGAGTACTGTCTTAATTGGCAGAAAAAGAGGTATCCTTTCATTTTAGACTCAGTTCTGATTCATGCATAGAAGCGTTTCAGGGATGAATCTATATGCCATCAAGTACTGTATGCCATTTGGTAGACGTCACTGCTAACAACCTACTTCTATCCTTGTGGTTGTTACCTTAGTTAGGAAGACATTTACAGAATCCTAGATTTTGAGGTTGGAAGAAATCATAAATATCACTGCAGTCCAGCCACCTGTTCCATGCTTGAGTTCCCTCTATAACATGTTCACCAGGAGGTGTATCCACCTTGAATTGAAGGAGTGACTCACCATCAGCTGAAGCAGTGTCACCTCACCTCCCAAGGTAACCCTGCTCTTTATATTGAGCCGAGCAGTGTCCCTGTAATTTGTACCTATTGTTCCCCAAAGGTGTATGGAACAAATACAATGTCTAGTTCCCTTTGCCAGACATTGAAATGTTTTAGAGTATAATATCCTCTCTCTTCCTCACTCTACCCTTTTCTTCTCTTTCATTAGTTCAGCCAACAAACATGGAGCACTTACTGTGCTGACATAATCCAGACCGTCTGTCTTCATTTCCTATAGCTATTCTGAGAACAGGCTATGAACAAAGGACCCTTTCCAGAATGAATTCTAATTTGTTTTTGTTCCTGAAAAACACAAAGAACTAACTTTCTTATGTAAGTGCCCTCAGATGAACCTAATTTAGAATAGGATCAACTCTACCTATCTTGCCCTTATATATCTTTTTAGTCCAGTTGCAGGATCTCCCGGGCAACTTTTATTTTATCTTAAATTCAGCCTATATCCTACATATTTGTTATATCTCAGAACCTTTTATTCATTTGCAGTTTTTTTGTTTTTTAAATTTATTTACTTACTTTATTTATTTTTGGCTGGGCTGGGTCCTCATTGCTGCATGTGGTTTTTCTCTAGTTGTGGCAAGCAGGGGCTACTCTTCGTTGAGGTGCACAGGCTTCTCATTGCGGTGGCTTCTCTTGCTGCGGAGCACGAGCTCTAGGCACGCGGGCTTCAGTAGTTGTGGCACACAGGCTTAGTTGCTCCACAGCATGTGGGATCTTCCCGGACCAGGGCTTGAACCTGTGTCCCCTGCGTTGGCAGGTGGATTCTTAACCACTGTGCCACCAAAGAAGCCCTCATTTGCAGTTTTGATCATTATCCAAGTCATTGACTGAATCAAGTGTGTATCCAGGATACTGCCTTTCAACAGATCCACTAATCAGCTTCCTTTGAATCTGGTTAGTGACCAGGTTCTAATTCACCTAGTTATCTCTGTATATCCCTATGAAACAACATTAGATTCTTAGATACTTTTCCTTCCTTTGCCTCATCAGAATCACTTATGTTTCATTCTCAGAATTTGATGTACCTTTTAACTTTTTTTTTCTCTCCTAGAATAATTGTGTCCAGTTTTTACTTCCTTAGCAATCCAGAACTTCAGAGTAACTGTAGTGCTTCCTAGTAATGTTCTATCACTTTAACTTCACCAACTCATTCTTCAGTTTTAGGCTCAGTTAGGTCAGGGATAGCAGTTACTTCAGTCATGTATATCCTCTTGTCAATTAGTCAGAAAGGCAAGACTTTGCTAACTCGCAAATTCAATTTGCTAATTTGCAGTGAGACCCTCAAGTTTTTAGATATGAGTTCTCTCAGGCAGTTTGATTTTCTGCCCGTTTATTGATATATTTATTTAATGCCTTGAACCAGTGTTTCCCAAACTGAACCAAGGAACTCTATTGTGAAGTATTAGGGTCTCTGCTAAAAGGGTTAAAATATTTCTTTACTGCACGTGGCTTTTAATGTGCTTTTTCAAGCATAAATACTGAAGAAAACTACTCACAGCCCCCTTACGTATTCTCTTGTGACTCTCCCTAGATATCACATATTTTGTTATCTCCTTGTTATTTTTCTTAAGAAGCAAGTTCACAAAAGACTTCTGGCCATTTTTTACTTTCTCAAAAATTTTTAAATCAGATTTTGATTCCCTAAGTCTTACCAGAATCTTGTACCGCCTGGCTTTTCTTTTCCATTTTCTCTAGTCTATTTAAGAACTCTTCAACCTTAGAAGCCACAGGATTCATAACTTTCTCTCATTTTTTTTGCTGAGTATTTGGAGGAAATAAGGAAACCAAAGACTGGAATTTAGAAAAGCTTCTTCAAGCTCTTTGCCTGCTCCAAGAACGGGGTGATCATTTTCATTTAATGCATGCATAGCTGCCACTAGGACAGAATATAGCACGTTACCTTACCTTACCTTTATCTGAAAACTACTGCTCCCTAGAAGGCTTGACGAGAGAACATATTTTTTCTCCTGGGATTGAATCATCAGTGTTTTCAGTTCACAGCAAATTTGACAGAATTCGGAGGATGCTGCTGTTTCATATTCCTGTAAAGTTATTTTTGCCATTACTCAGAGTAAAGCCATCTATAAATTGATTCATTTAGAAAGAATATATGAATTTTATGTGCAGAAAATTCTAAAATACATACTTTGATTTATTGTGAAGCCTGGAATATATAATAACTTTTTATCCTACAGGTAAAGCATGATATATCAGACGTTCATTGAAAGTAATTCTCTAAAAATCTGCCCTCTGCTTTACAGATTTTAAGTCTTCTAACAGAAAAAGAAGTAAATATTGTTTTGCCAACACATTCCATTGTTCCAAGAACTTTCGTGCTTAAACCAGGAATGGTTCTATTTTTGGGTGCCATAGGCCGCATAGATTTTCTGAAGGTAAGGAAAGTCCGTACCATTGAAAAATGACTTTAGTATTGGGACTTACTTTAAGGAAGCAGATATACAATCAAGACTAGCAAAATGTTGATAACCAGGTCATGACTATGTGGGGGTTGGTATACTATTCTTTTGTGTGTGTTTGAAAATGTCTATAGTAAAAACCTGGGATAATGAAATGGGAGGAAAAAAAGGAATAGGTCTTAAAAAACTGTATCTTCAGTAGGCAGTCGAGTGCCCCATACAGCTTGGCATTAACCAAAGCTCTCCTGTGGTATTGTCTTACATGGAAATCAGAGGTCGTACCTTTAAGTGCAGGGTTAATATGCATTAAATAAATTCCATGCTCTTTATATTCCATGATGTGTATACTTTTATAGATGTGTTTTTGGGTTTGGTATTCATTTACATAGCATCACTCAGAGATTTTAGAGCATCTACAGAATTGATCCCCGTTTTACCAAAGTGAGGAGAAAAATGGAAAATGAAACATGGATGTGTCCAACAACACTAAATGCAACCTGCAAGCCATTGCCTTAGCACACTTCTTGGTTTTGTGTTTGTTCATAATTTGTTGGAAATTTAGGCTTACACACTTAAAACCTTATGTATTTCCAGAGACCATAGAATGTTAACATTATAAACCAAACTTTACACAGGGACGCTTAAAGCAGACAGTATTTTCTTTTGTTTTTTACAATAGATGTTTGTTTGTTTTTTTTTTTAAGTATCAACAAACCTATGGAAGGAATCATAGTTTTATATAAGTGGGTGAAATGCAGTATTCTGCCATATTTTGCCCCCACCACCTTGTTTTTTTTGGCTGCACTGCACGGCATGCAGGATCTTAGTTCCCCAACCAGGGATCAAACCCGTGCGCCGTGCAGTAGAAGTGCAGAGCCCTAACCAGTGGACCACCAGGGAATTTCCCCATTTTTTTTTTTTTAAATCAAACCTTGTAATGTGCTGGTTTTGCAAGTTTTTCATTAGATAAAATAAGTTCCTTCTTCCTTTCTTAAGGGAAATCAGTCAGCTTGGTTTACGGTTGTGGCTTCCAACTTCCTTCCCGTTCACATTACTTCGTTGGACAAGGCAGACACTATATATCAGAAGCACGGGGGTCATACGTTACTCAAGGTGAGACAACATGCTTTGATGGTTGCATAGTTAGGTTAACACACCCTGTGGTAGTCCCACGGCCCTGCTAAAAATGCCTTTGTTGGACAGAACCATCTTTGTTACACCCTCAGCTAGCTCTCCCCTGACCTTGTTCACCTTGAGGATTTTGACTATATTTGTGAGGTGGGCTCCTATAGAAAAGGGATGTTGGATTGGACCAATCCTAGAATAGTGACAGAGCTGGGTTTTCTCTAGGTCATACTGTCCAATACGGTAGGCCCATGTGCCTATTTAAATAAATTAATTAAAATGAAATAAACTTTAAAATTTAGTTCTTCACTTGCACTAGCCACTTTTCAACTGCCCAGCGGTCACATCATTGCAGAAAGTTGTGCTGTATACTGTGAGTGAAGAGCTCTAAGTTACAGATTTTCTCACAACTGAGTGATGCTACTGGCATCTAGTGGGTGGAAGCCAGAGATGATGCTAAACATAATGCAATGCACAAGACAGTACCTCACAACACAGAATTATCAGGTCCAAAACGTGCGTAGTGCTGAGTTGAGAAGCCCTTGTATGAGTGAAAAAGCTCTCCTCCCAGGTTTAATCCCAGGCACTTAGAGGTTATCGTACCTCTCCTCTCCTGCTTTACTTGCTCCTTCCTTTGACCTGTTAAGCAGTGTGTTAAAATTTCTCTGATCTTTATTTTTATTATTATTTATTTATTTATTTGGCTGTGCTGGGTCTTAGTTGTGGCACTTGGGATCTTCATTGCGGCATGCATGTGGGATCTAGTCCCCTGACCAGGGATCAAACTTGGGCCCCCTGCATTGGGAGCACAGAGTCTTAACCACTGGACCACCAGGGAAGTCCCTCTCTCTAATCTTTAAAAAACAAAACTCAGTGTCCCGCTCATTCCTCCTCTTTACAGTCAAGTTTACTCCTCACGTCCCATGCTCTGCAGTCCCTGTTGTGCCCTTTCTATGCCACTGAAATTGTTCCAAGTTCACCAGAGACTGAATGGGGCCTGTTTACAGATCTTTTAACCAGACATGGGTACACACTGTTGGCTGGTGTGTAATGTATGATAGTTAAGATCTCTGGAGCCAGGCTGGGTCCAAATCCTGCTCTGCTCCACCACTTAACGAAGCTGTGTGACTTTAGGTAAGTTTCCTTTACCTCTCTCTGTTGTACCTACACCACGAGGTTGTGGAGAAGATCAAGTGCAAGGGGACTGCTGTCACTGCTACGTAAGTATTTGTGGTGATGAAGGTTATGGGACATACCTACTGCAAAAATAGCAGGTACGTCCAATGCAGAGGTGATTTACCATTAGTTAATGCTCATACAACTGAAAATAAGTCAAAACACAAAATACACACCCACCCTTCAACAAGGATAAAACCAACCTGACTTGGGAAGTAAATGCTTCTTTCTCTCTGGATTTCCTAAGAAAGCCAGAGTGAAATTAAAACTCCATCGAAATAACTGTCCTAAAGTTAATACTCCAGAGACATGTGGGATTTTCAGGGTAGGGCTCCACCCCCATGCATCTGTGTAGTCTTCAGAGTAGACTCACTGATAATTCTCAAAACAACACTGAGGCTTCTCTCCCGGTGTAATACAAATGGTTTCTTGGGCTGCTCTGTGGCTCATCCTTGCCTTCTGGTTTCCTTACTCACCTCCCAAGTCAAAGTCAATCCTGCCTCCTAATTATCACTGAGTCCAGCCTCATAGTCCAAACTGTAATCTACTTTCTTTAGGCTGTTTTGAGATCCTGTTTTGAGGTATTTTCCCAGTTCCCAGTTTTACTGCCTTCTGCCCACCCTCACCCCATCACAGCTGTAGTTCTCAACCAGGGTTGACTCTTACCTCAAGGGAACATTAGACAAAGACTGGAGGCGTTTCTGGTTTTCACAACTTGGTGGATGCTGAGTAGAGGCTGCTAAAAATTGTGCAATGCACAGGACAGCCTCCCGAGACAAAGAATTATTTGGCCCAAAAGGTCAATAGTGCTGAGGTTGAGAAACCCTGCACTACGCAGATTTTCCCAAAATACAAAGCAGGCCACAGTATTCTTTTTTGATTCTTTTCTCTTTCCTGCTTACAATTCCTTGGTAGTTCCACATTACTGAGAGAAGTCTAAACTGATAGCCTCATCACTAATGCACACACACACATAACATACTCCGCACAGTTAAACTACAGTTCTCTGAACTCATCCTTTTTCGAATTTCGGTGTCTGTACATGATACTAACCCAGGATACCTTCCCACTGAATAACTTTAATCTGTTTTTCAGATTCTGTTCTTCATTGATGTTTTCCTTGACCAAACCACGTTCATTACTTCCTTCACAATCACAGTACTTAGTAGATGCCTCTCATCACGTTTCTTACCTTGTAATTTATTTACTTGCTGTTTCCACCTTCTGATCTCCTCGGGGGTAGGGACCATATAGAACATATTGTAATAGCTATCTTTGTGTCCTTAGTGCTAAACACAGAGAGATCTGTTAATAAACAGGAAAATTATTATCCAGTTACTTCCAATTCTTGGAAACACCTGTAAACATAGAAGCTGAATCTTACCCGTTATCCGTGTACCCTTGAGAGGTGATGAGGCAGGGATTAATCTCTGTGTCCAGCCAGGCCTGTAAGAACTAAGGTATTTGGAAGGATGTTGCTTTAATTGCCCAAAATTATCGTGTCTAAAGCTTTATGGAGGACTATAAAAACTGTAAGCTAATAAAGCAAGATTCTGGTGTCTGGAGGTTACCACCAGTTGGATGCCCACATGGGGCCCTTGTCACTGGGATCTATATGCTTCATCCATCACAGAGCTCCCAGGCTTTTCATTTGACCTAGAAGTGTGATTTGGGTTTTTTTCAACAGTTAAATGGTTTAAAAGGATTTTATTCTTGATACCTGTACAGTATTATCTTATCAGTGCCTTACTTAATATTAGAGTTATCAGGGGTTTAATTTGAACCTCCAAATATCTTCATCTCCTTCCAATGGAAGGTTCCAATGGGTGGAGAAGAAAGAATGGCAGGATTTCCTCCTCTTGTTGCTGAAGACATCACATTAGATGAAGGACTTGGGGAATCTGAAGCAGTGGCTGACATCAAGTTCTCCTCTGCAGGTAACTTTACACCAAGCACTTTTTTTTCTTTTTTAATTTGGCCGCACCACGCGGCATGTGGGATCTTAGCTCCCTGACCAGGGATCGAACCCGCACCCCCTGTAATAGAAGCACGGAGTCTTATCGACTGGACCGCCAGGGAGGTCCCTACACCAAGCACTTTTTAAAAGGTGAATAAAGTAGCCTTACTGACCTTTAGTATATTTTTATACAGATGTGCCTTAACTGACATAAGCTGAATATTTTAAGAAATACATACTAGATTATTCATAAGATGTAACCTACTCTGAAAATAAATCTGTACCTTTTCACAAATGCATTGTATGCTTTTAAAAAATAGAGTGAAAGACAGCAGTAGCCTCCCTTGGGTTTCCATTTTGAGCTGTGTTTGGTGTTTTTAATAAGATAGTTGCTAACACCACCTGTGCTCTGCATGTTCTTGCATAGGCTGGGTAGCAGTAACGCCGCAGTTTAAGGACAAACTGCACCTCCGAGGCTACACACCTCAAGGAACAGTTCTGACGGTCCGGCGCCCACTCTTGCCACATGTAGTTAACATCAAAGGAGAGCGCATCCGGAGAAGCGTGGCCTATAAAACCGAAAAGCCTCCTGCCCTTGTGTACAATCTGCAGAAAAAGAAAAAAAGATAAATATATGAAGCTGACCTGTTCACACTGAAGATTAACGATATACAACATACTGTATACATTACATTGCATTAAATATTGCTATAATAAAACCTTCTGCCACCCTTTTTAAGCTACCAAGGACCGTGCCTCTTTTTAATGAATTTAGTTTGTAAACACAAGTTATTGTTTGGTAGGGTATGTATATGTGTGTATCTATGGTTCAAATATACCTAAAATGGAGTTCTGTTACACTCAGGTTTCTCCCACTATTATTTTTTGAAACCAGATGGCATTTCTAATTTGGAGTCTAGTTGAGAGAGCAGCTTAGCAGTTGGCATATGAAAACATGGCAGAAAATCAATGTCTCCAAAATACATGGCCTGAAATGAGATAAAAGCGAGTAAGTGGCTTTGCTCCACAGAGTCATCCAGGGACCCAACCAGGGGAACATGCCGCAGCTTCCATCTCTGGGTCTAAGGTGGTTGCTCAAGTTGTCATCCTTTCGCAATGGCAAAAAGAGAAGAGAGTGAAGAGCATGCAGCTCCCCTACTGAAAAGAAGGGGGAAGTGCTGGAAGTTGCCCACATCACAGCGTCCATTGGTCAACACTTACATGGCCGCACCCGCCATGAGGAAGCTGGAGGATGTAGAGGGAAATGGGGATTTCGGACTTGTATTACTTAAGGGAAGAAAGGGAGAATGGAAACTGGAAAACAAGTAGAAGTTTCTCTTACATAATCTAAAAGGGCCTGAAAATCTTAGAAAAGAATTCATGTTATGTTTTTCTGGCATTCAGTTTCTTCTGCAAGGATCAGAGCACTTTAACCATTTTATTAACATTTGCCTGTAAACTGTATAACATTGCATCAGTCAGAAGTCTTTACCTTTATGTATTCCTAAATGAGTAAGTGGCACTAGAGCTGTGGACAATGAACTGGCCAGTCAAGTCCCAGATCCCAATGTTGAGATAAACGCTCGTGGAGTAAGGTGGCCTGAAACGCAGATCCATGAGCTTCCTATGGACTCAGGTTTAGCATGAACTTCTCAATAGTCCCATGGTCTCTGTCAATGTGTACACTCTAGCTCCCTTCTCACTAAGTAAGTCATTGTAGGATAAATGGTCAATGTTTTAAAATGCAACTTGTCAAAACTCTGTAGATCTCACTTTCATTGAGTTTCAAAGTGAATACTATTGACATCTTGGGGAAGGTAGTTCTTTATGTGCATCCTTCCCAGATATGAAAGGCCAGGAGCAACTTCCCAGCCCCATCCCTCATCGTGATAGTTGAGAAGTACCCCTGACGTTTCCAGACCCACCCTCTAGAGGGCGGTAGCTTCCCAAATTGAGAAAATGATTGGTAGTCGATTTTTAGATGATTTTGGAGAGAATGAAATACTGTTAATTTTACAAGTTAAAATTGTGACCATTATATTTCTATGTATTGTTCATAGTTTGGAGCTTAGGCCTGAATCTTTAGATTAAATGAAGAAATATGGTAAACTTGGCATTTGTGGAAAAATACAGAACCCCAAAACTGATGCTGTATTTACCCTGAAAACTTATAATGTATTTTAGAGAGCAGAACATTTCTCCCTCATCTTCTCTCTAGGCTTTTACACCTCTCTACCAGCAAAGATTCCATTTGTAAATGTTCATAACTTATATTCTCAAGTTTCTCTTACCTCTAAAATTCAATGGTTACGTTTTGACCGAGGCATATCTAAAAAATGTTCCAATGTACCTTGCTAGCAGTTTCAAACAGTGCAATTTACTAAGTAAGTTTCAGTTTCCCTGGTTATATCAGTCTCTTTGGGTCATCATTTTCTCATCTATAAAATGAGGGAATTACACTATATATTTCTCAGTCCTAACCTTTTATGATTCTCAGCAAAAACAGGCAGGAAAGCCAGGAAAGAGTGGTTACAATACCTCAGATAGAAAAAAGAAAAGGCCCTCTGAGCATAAGACAGTGAACTGCTGCTAGAATCTGCTATTAATTTACATTCTGTCAACCTAATGCAGCCCAGGATCACTGCCGGTCTATCCAACTGATCCACAGCGGATTTGCTATAAGAAAGTTCTCTTACTGTGTTAGTTTCTAAGTCAGCTTACTGATACTTTTTTTTTTCCTTTTTTTTTTGCGGTACGCAGGCCTCTCACTGTTGTGGCCTCTCCCGTTGCGGAGCACAGGCTCCGGACGCACAGGCTCAGCGGCCATGGCTCACGGGCCCAGCCGCTCCGCGGCACATGGCATCTTCCCGGACCGGGGCACGAACCCGTGTCCCCTGCATCGGCAGGTGGACTCTCAACCACTGCGCCACCAGGGAAGCCCAGCTTACTGACACTTATTAATCCATTGATCTAAGTGCGAAGACTGCCCTTCCATCACTAATCATTTACACTGTGGCAGCATGCAAGAATTAGTAAAGGGTAGAAATTAATGGCAAGGGGTCAGGACAGCCCCCTCCTGTCCACAGAACAGAGGCTGAAGTACCCCCATCTCTCTTCCCACCACCCCTGCCGTCACCTTTAAAACAGCAGCATTTTCTTCCAAGTTACAAAGTGAAGCATAACACATTTTGTATTTTTAATTACCATCAACAGCAAGCCCTACCAATCATCAGGGCTTTACTGTGTAGTTCCCCAGAGTCTAAATGTGTTTATGATACTTGGGACACTTCCCATGACAACCAAGAAGTGGAGCACAGATGCAATCCTGTGTGCTTGTGTTTCCTGATCACTCAGACGCTTTTTGCAAAATGGAAATCAAGGCTAGTTTCCTGCAGATGACTAACTTGGAGCTCCACCTGTGCCAGACATGGCAGAGCTGTTAATCACTGAGTAGGCACCCAGCACTGAAGCTGAGGCGAGCTGTTTTGTCGATGGCCTCTGACCATTTACCCTGGCTTCCCTCCCACTTGGCTCTGTCTTGTGGAGCAATAGAATCATTTCCATTCTTTCTCAGAATGTTCCATTTTCTCTTGGCGGCTCTCCTCCTCCCCGGGGGATTGTTTTCTTTCAACTGTCAAAGAGTAGTGCTTAAACAATAAAAACAAAACTTCAGACTCACGTGAATCCAATAGGTAGCACCTCTGCCTGCTCCTAATGTCTCTGTTATGTTGTCTGCCCCACTGATGCCCTGTAGTGGGTAGGAATGGCTAAAGATTAACATTTTAGGGGCTTCCCTGGTGGCGCAGTGGTTGGGAGTCCGCCTGCCAATGCAGGGGACGCGGGTTCGTGCCCCGGTCTGGGAGGATCCCACATGCCACGGAGCAGCCGGGCCCGTGAGCCATGGCCAATGAGCCTAGACCATCGATATTCTCTCATCTAGTACAGGAGTTTCATGATCTGAATATACCTAAGAGCATACTTAATATACCCATGGCTTGGAGCCCCAGGTTCCTGTTTTGCAGAAGCTTCCTTTTGCTTCTCAAACAATTCTCAGAATTTACCTTCTGGCTAATCAACCTAGTGGAAGAATTTGGTCATAATATTCTCACTGGTAGATGCAACAGGTATGATGCTTAATCACAGTCAGTACCTCTGGCCGGGAGCATTGGTAAATCTGAGAAAACTGAGGCCACACAGAGACACATGTGCTAGAGAACACATCATCAAGTAATTTTGGACATGAGAGACTGCCAAGATCCTTTCTAACTTTTCAGTAATTCCCTGGAAAACAGCCAGCATTCAGTGCAGGAATGAATGAATTAGAACGAGAGGACTTTTCTATTTGGGGCGTTGTTTTTTGCCTTCCCTGAAAAATAGCAATAGAGCAGACTTAAATTTGCTTAGTAGCACTGACACTTTTCTAGGGTTTCTTCCCGTCCTGCCTAAATGCAATACCTTAAGATAGCTGTATTTGAGACTATTCCTAGCTGCTATGATCACATGATAGCCCATATAGCTTCTTTTAATTCCTTACATTCTTATAATAATACTAGTGGCTAGCCCTTATTTAGCACATACAATGAGCCAGGCACTGTTTTAAGCATTTTATATAGGTTAACTGTATCCTTAGAAAAACCCCATGTAGGAGGTATATACTATTATTACCTGTATTTAGAGATGAAGCTGAGGTAAAAGAAATTGCCCAGGGTCACACAACTAATGAGTGACAGAGCCGTGATTCAAACACAAGCTCCAGTACCCTGTGGGTTTGTTTAATTATACAGTAAAAATGACTTTTTTTTTCCCTTTCAATGTACAGTTCTATGGATTTTTAATACACATATAGGTTCATTTAACAACCATCATAATCAGGACAGAAAAGTTCCAACAGCACCCAGGTTTTTAACCATGCAACAATACTTCCTGTATTTACTAGAATCCATTACAAATCTAAAAGCGAGAACTTTTCAACCTTAGGAGGGAAATGTGTTATCTTAGAAAAGAAAACCACTTTGAAGACCTCCAAAGAAGGTAATGACACAATTTTCTTGTAAACTCTGTGTTACTGACCCTTCCTAATTTCCTTTGAATCCTCCCATATAAAATTCCAGCCTGAGAAGAATACTCCTAAAAACAATTCCTCAGAGTTGCTGTGTGTGTGGGGGGGGGGGGGGGG
>NW_020173388.1:3118843-3140772 GCF_003031525.2 Neophocaena asiaeorientalis asiaeorientalis
ACGCGCGCGGTGTGCTGCACCCTTGCTGTCTTACTTCAGCAATGCTGCCCAAACCTAAACAAGTGTCCCACTGTGATTTCCATGCTGTCTTACCATCTCAGGCAGCTTTAAAACGAAAGTGCTTTCATAGCTGGCTGGGAATCTTTTCACATTTCTAGTGAGCTCTGCCAAGTACCACGGACAGATCACAGCATGAGTGGAGATCCTAACCCACAATCCTGATTAAGAAAATAGGAGGGCTTCCCTGGTGGTGCAGTGGTTGAGCGTCCACCTGCCGATGCAGGGGATACGAGTTCGTGCCCCGGTCCGGGAAGATCCCACATGCCGCAGAGCGGCTGGGCCCGTGAGCCATGGCCGCTGAGCCTGTGCGTCTGGAGCCTGTGCTCCGCAACGGGAGAGGCCACAACAGTGAGAGGCCCGCGTACCGCAAAAAAAAAAAAAAAAAAAAAAAATAGGAAATTACATACACAGGAAATTTGGAATGCAAACATCGAAAGAATTAGATCACTAAACTATCCTAAAATAGAAACCCATTTAAAATCCTGATCCTATTAGTGACATAGGAGAACTGGTGGTCCATATTTATTCACAAAACCAATAGCTTCAAAAACAAAATTTGGCCCTGAACTTAAGTGGCCTTGTCTTTTGTACTTGTGTAGCACTCATCCTGTTTCCTGTTCCTTTTCACATCTTACTTTCACTAAAAGGGGATCCTGGTTGCCCACTTAAAGGCTTTTTATTAATCTCCAGTTTTCCTCAGCATTTAACATCTGGCCTAAAAAGATTTTTTTCCTGTCTTTGACTTTAAACTATGGTTAAATATTCAACAGGAAGGAAAATTAGAAAAATGGGGACGACTGTCCCTTAAAATATCAGATGAAAGATGTATTTTATTGAAGCACTAGCTAAAGAAAATGTGTTTTTCACTGGACAACTAAGGCTATTACATAAAGTAATTCTGAGGAATGTGTTGAAGATTTGCAACACAGGGACTTGACTAAGACTGTTCAATAAAAGAAAAGAATGCTTAGCAGTCCCACTAACCCACCAACTCTACCATTCAGCATGGCTTCAGTAACTTCTAGGTACAGTTACTCATTTGTCAATTGGAAACGCTTCTTTTTTAACCAGATTGAGGGCATAATTAGGTTTGTATCCACATATGTTGCTGAGCAGCTAACCACCCCAAAACTTAGTGACTTGAAACAGCTTCTATTTGTCTCTTTAGTTGGGCAGTTTAATCTGGGCTCTGCTCAGTGTTTCTTCTGCTCTATGGGGACATGCATTTACAGACCTCAGTCCATGTCAGAAGCTTCAGCTGCGATGGCTGTAATAGGTGAGAAACCTGGACCTTTTTCCATGGGTCCCTCTCTCTACCTAGAATATCATCCTAAAGTAGGCCAGTTCAGGCTTGTTCACAAGGTCATCATGTTCAGAAAAAGCATGAGAGTAGAAGCTGCAAGGCCTCTGGAGGCTGAAACTCAGAAATCACGCAATGTCACTCTTCTGCATTCTACTGGTCAAAGCAAGTCGCAATGGCAGCGCAGACTCAAGCTGATAGGAAGGGCTGCAAAGAATCTGTGGCCACTTTCATCCACCACAAGGTTAAAGCATGTTCATCACCTTGAGGAAAATGCAGTATAACATGCTATATATTCTAACCTAGGTGAAGAGAATCCACTGTAAATTTATCAAATAAGAAATTTGATGCTAACTTAAATTTACCTCAGGAGTCAGATACATAGAGCAGCTACGTGACTGAGAAAAGGAGGGAACACAAGGCTGTAGGATTTTGATTTCATCATAAATCTTTTAGGAATAGTTTTTTTTTTTTTAAACTGTGGGTGTATTACTTTCCTAAATTTAAGATGACCAAAAACTCCATTCAGATGCAAATCTAGGCTATCTCCACTCCCTTACCACATCAATGATGAATGTTAAATGAACACGTTATCCATCATTTTGTTATTATAAGCAACACTAAATTAAACATCCCGAATATATACATCTTCTGTGTTAAAACAAACAAAAAAAAACTTGAACATCAAGAGTGCAAGACATGATTAGTATTAGCAAATCTGAAAGTTCTACCTTTTTTTTTAAATTTATTTTTGGCTGCATTGGTTCCCGTTGCTTACACACAGGCTTTTTAGTTGCAGCAAGTGGGCGTTATTCTTCTTTGCAGTGCGCAGGCCTCTCATTGCAGTGGCTTCTCTTGTTGCGGAGCATGGGCTCTAGGCGTGTGGGTTTCAGTAGCTGTGGCTCATGGGCTCTAGAACGCAGGCTCAGTAGTTGTGGCACACGGGCTTAGTTGCTCCGCGGTATGTGGGATCTTCCTGGACCAGGGCTCGAACCCGTGTCCCCCACAATGGCAGGCGGATTCTTAACCACTGCTCCACCAGGGAAGCCCTGAAAGAAGTTCTATCTTAAGAACACAAGTATAAACATAACTTGTAAGGCTGTAAGATATTATGGGTTCCCTGAATCACTCACTTCACATGGCGTCCACTCTCGAAGTACCTCCAGAGTGTCAACCAATTTTGGCAATAATTAAAGTGATAAAACCAGATATATCCATACAATAAAACATGATGCGATAGTTGTAGAGAATGAAAATAGTCCTAAATACTGACTAAAGATCTCCAAATTCTACTCATTGCAGAGTATCAATAATCTCGGTTATGTAAAATGCATAGAAATCAAGCATTTAACATGCATACGCATATGGAGGTAAAGAGTTAATATTAACCATTAATAGTAGTTAATTAAGAAACAAATGAGAGTAAGAAGACTAGTAGGAAGAGAGCTAGTCAAGATAGATTTTAACGTGTTTGAGTTTTATAAGTATGCAGTTGTACGTGCATTATGTGATCTTTAAAAAGTAATTAGAGCACAAAAAAAATGAAATGAAAGGTGTGGTATTTCAAAATCAATATAAGAATTAGGATTCTGTTCTCTAAAATTGCCCCTTCTGGTGGTAGAATCTTGACCACTGGTAAATTTCCACAACTTAACCCTTAAGGCATTCCATCAAGCTTTCATAAATTTTATCGCACTGTTACAAGATAAGCAGAGAGAAATGTGATAAATCTGAGTTTCAGTTGTTCAGTGTAATAGTCTCAGGGGAGTCTCATTTAGGGAGCCTGAAAGGGCACCCTCCCCCAACCCCACAGGATGAATGGGGGTAAACAAATGACTGTGAGATAACACAGAAACAAGAACCTGGGTCTATGGGGAAAGGAGAAAGAAAGCTCTTTTTGATACAGAATATCAGTTACCATAAAAGATATAATTGACTCAAGCAAAAAATCAATATACGCTAAAATCACTGGGTTTGTTGAAGATAATTTCACTATATCATCCCACAGAATGTTAATTACAAAGGGAAATAAATAATAACTTAGTGGAGAAATCTGGTAGACAACACATTAGCCAAATAGTAAAGATTAACACAACCAATAACGGCATCATGTACCTTCTGATGTAATACACCAGTACTTACTATTCCTGCCAAGATGCATAACCTGAACTGAGGCATGAAGAAGCAATCAGAATAATCCAAATTAAGGAGCATTCTTTAAACAGCTTCCAACTCTTCATGCTGTGAAGGACGAATGCTAAGGAGTTATTCCAAATTAAAGGAAACTGAAGAGATGTGACAGCTAAATACAACGAGGGATTAGGAACAGGGAGATTGTTAAAGATTAGTATTAAGCGATTTGGCACAATTAAGGTCCTGAATTTGATTTTTACAGTATGATTGTACAAGAGAATGCCCTTATCCTTAGGAGATACAAACAAGTATTCAGAGATGAAGGGGTATGCCTACAACTTAATTTCTGGGGGTCCACCACATAAGACACACATAATATACAGAAGGCAAAATGTGAGTGGTGGATCCAAATAATGGGTACACAAGATTTCAGGGTACCACTCCTCCAACTTCTCTGTAAGTTTAAACATTTCTGTTTCTTAAAGTCGCTTTCTCAAGACTTGCTATTTCCTGCTACTTGGGTGAACTCTCCTCCTTGCCTTGCTAATGCATCCAGACAATACCGAAGTCTATGAACCAAGATTTCTGTATTACCAGAATTTTTAAGTTACAGTAAAACGATCATTGTATATTAATTAGTTGAAATTAAGGAGAAGCACACACACAGAAAACCATAAACACAATCCTTGGCCTGGGCAATCAACTATCTGCCCTTCTAAGGGCCAGATATTGTTTTAGGTACTTGAGTAAAGCAGTGAATACAAAAGCATTCTGACTCTAGTGGAGATTACAATATCATCTGACACAAAAACCCACATACTACTTTAACATTAAAAGCTATTTTGCAAGACATGGAAGAGAAGCAGGTGGCTTATACAACTTAATCAATGCCAAATAGAGGAAGCACTTTATATATTTAAGGATACTTACTTGCTTTCTTATCTAGTGGAAAAGGTCTTAATACTAAAACTACATGCCAAGCACTAGGCTAAGTGCTTAATAAGCACTTAACACTTGGGAATTCCCTGGCGGTCCAGTGGTTCGCACTCGGTGCTTCCAATGCCATTGCCCAGGTTCAATCTCTGATCGGGGAACTAAGATCCCATAAGCCATGCAGCAGAGACAAAAAAAAATATTTAAAAAACCAACAAAAGCATTTAACACTCAAAAGCCACTCTATGGATAGAAGTACCATATGCCCCCATTTTCTGGATGAAGAAACAGGTTCAGTAAAGTTAAAAATGATTTGCCCAATTACAGTAGTAAGAGGCCCATCGTGAACCAGCTCTAATTGCAAGGCCAACCAAGCACTTAGTAGAGCAAGCATCAAAATCCTTTAAAAAGGCATTTTGTGACACTGAAACTTCCCGATTACCAGAGATCAGTACATTATCCTTAGCATCTTCACCAACCTGCCCTTATGGAGCTGAGGACGAGACCTCTGAAGTACTCTTGGAGGGGAGTTCATACTACCGTACCGTTAACTCTGCCTACAAACTAGGGTCAAGCCCTTAGTGAGACATGACCAGAATACAAGCATGGCCAAAGGGTAAACGTAAAACGGATGACTGAGAAAGGAGTAGCAAAGCACTGGAGAAACACACTTGTAACCAAACACACTTGTAACTTGAGGGTAACAAACCAAGTCACACATCAATAACATTTATATATTCGTGATAAATTCCCCATATATCCTTAGTTAGGCAGAAATTTTCATACTTCCTGTTATCGATTCCACCATGCCAATAAAATAAATGGTGGAAATTCATTTTGCTTTTCACTGATAAAGTCTTGCTGGAGGGGAAAGAGGGTGAATCACTCATCAATTCAACAAAAAATATGCGTTCTTTCCTGACTCACGATCTTCTAGGTCACCTGCTGCATCAGGACAGAATGCAATCCAGTTGTTCTGATGTTTCTCCAACTCACTCTCCCTTTTCTCTCAAGTCCACAAATACCTAAGCCTTCAACATAAAGCACAACTGTTTATTTCCATTAACAAAGGAAGCAGAACCTTACTACAATATGGCTTATCACTTTCCTTTGGATTTCACTTTCATCTCAGACTTCCACTAGTAGAGTAAAATCCTTAAAATACTGCCCTAGCATTCAGTGAACATTCAATGTAACTTAATCTTATTTTCCCTTCAACGCATCTTTTTCCAATTACGTGTGAAAATTTACTGATACCAGGCCTGCTACTGAGAATGGACATGTATATTACAACTGTTAAGGGGACCTGTGGTTTGGAAAATATCACCACATAAAACTTCCTATAAAATTGTCTTCAGGTTGTTTCTCCCCTACCTCCACATCCACTTCCCAGAATGCAGATTACAGGAAGAGAGGATTTGGACTACTACCCACTGGATTGTTTACCCCAAATAAAGACTTCCACAACCTTTCTACTTACCTAGGTTATCAGGGGGAAAATATTTTGAGAATTATTAATACACTTGCAGTTCCGGCCAAATAAATTTGGCTTCCTTGACATTTGATGTACCAAAAATAACAAAGGCATAAAATGCTTTTTAAAACTTTATTTCAACATAACTATGCATACAGAAATACACTCATATGGGTTAATAGAATGCAATTTAACTTATCCTACACAATATGGACCAAAAACCTGGTACATGGTTTTGCTTCAAAAAAAAAAAGGATTTGCAATCTGGTTTATTTTTCATCTATTACAAATGTATATATATATATATATATAAAAAAGATACTCCATCAAATGCTGCTAAAGCAAACAGCAAGATCCTTGAGAAATTAACCTTTGGTTTGTCTCTGAAAAGTAACAGGTATTGCACTGTAAAACTTTACAAAACTGGTGCAACAAAACATTGTTGTAATGTTTCAATGCCAGTTCACAAAGTTCAACAACTAATGGATGTTGATGAGGGTGAGGAGAGCCTATGTATACATGTGAAAATATAAAAGGTATCCGATCTAGTTAATATTGCATGTAGATCCCGAATCTCCTCAAACCAAGATTCAGATAATTTCTTAAATCTGAATTAACACTATCAGTCCAGTTCATCTGCTGAGGTCAAAAGGAAACTCTGCACAGTAGCTGTTTTCCTGATTTGTGCAAAAAAGAAAATTAAGTTTCTTCCCCAGCATTTTAGTCCAGAACTACAGCAAAGTATTTCATCCATTGTCAACATTCATGGGGTGAGAGGCAATGAGGTTACTTAGGCTTAAATCTGAATTAGCACTCAGATGCAAGAGTCCCCAAAGTTAAGGACCACATGACTTTAGAAGTGACTCTAAAAAATAAAATGGCCCTTCCTGGAAGACTAGAGCAAAACATCTAGCAATAGTTATAAGAAGTCTTATCAATAAAATGTAGCCCTTTGTGAATTACACCTCAATTAAAAAAAAAAAAAGAGCCCCAAAGAAGCAGCTCTGAAAAGAGGAAAAAAAATATAACTTAAAATATCTTGAAAAGCAATGTGAATATAGGTGCAGAAGATAGTTAAAAGAGATCTATTTTTACAAGGCTACCTAGCATTAGGCTTATAATGTATTCTAAGTATTTCAACTTTCACTCTAATACTAAACATCAATTTATAAACAAGATGTTCACTTTTTATTCTGTTATCAAAAGGGAAAAGTCTAGCTTCAATCCTATCCAGTGGAGGGGAAACTGAGAAAACAAAAAGATTCAAACAGTCTCATGCAAATAGCACATTTTTCAAATGGAAGAACTCCCAACTAGACCAGAAGTTCGTATTACTAATATACTTTTCAATGAAACAATTTTTAGTAAGAACAAATACATGGCATTAAGGTTCAGAACCTAATATAGGCCTGACAATCAAGTCCTTGTTTTCTGGAGGAAAGGCCTCAAGTTCATTCAATTTCCAGTAACAATGTTTTCACAGATCACTTTAATAATAAGGGGTTTTAATTTCCTTCACATTTTTGTTTTTGGAATTCTAGTTTTAAATCTAAATAAGAAAATTAGTCCAATTCCCCAGAAGTCATATTTTTTTCTTTTGAAGTGTCAAAGAATCTACAAAACCTCTTCCCCAAACTGATTCCCAATCTCCAATTTGAACTTAACACAAATATTTTCATATGTACTGTAAAAGGTAACTTTTTAACATAAAATGTATCCATGAATATTAAATCTAGTTGTTAGAAAGGTTTAACTAGCTTTATAATTTAAGTTTTAAAACATAAATATTTGCAGATTGATCTGTTTGACAATGATTGTCAGAGCTGAGAAATTCACCTACAATTCAACAAAACACACACCAGTAACAGACAACTTACTCATGTCTTGAGAAAATCTTCTGCTTCTTTAAATCTTTGGCCTCCCAGCCAATTCCAAGGTTCAAATGTCTTTTACCTTAAATTTCACTCTCAGGTTAATAAGTTTTCTACCCACACTTTTTCCCTAATCTTTCATGTTGCATTGCCAAACTCTGAAACCTGCCTCAGAGATCACCAGACAAAAGAAAATAAATGAAATATAAAGTGGTTACTTCAGAATAGAACATGGGAGGATCGGAATCAAAGTTCCCTACTGGGATCATATTTTATTTTACTGTAATGAATAACTTATCAGCAAGGAAAAAAACCTATGTTAGAGCCTTTCATATTCTTTGGTGACTGGCCAAAGAACCTACTAACAAATATGGGGTACATACTCTTTTCCATACAAAGTGGTCCTGTAGGAACACCAGAATAGCTTCTATTCATTTGAGGCCTCACCTGTAGAAAAAGGCTGTCCCGGGAACAGCCAGGACATCCCTGAGAAAGTATGATTTTTTAATCTGGACTGAACTTAACTTTCACCAGGCCTTTTTCATTGAATTCACAGGAAGTAGCAGCTGGTCTACCAGCACTCATACTACCCTTTCTCATCCTAGGTTTTCCACATAATTGCTATGGCTTTGGAATCTCACAAACTGATAATCCTGTATAACTTGAAGGAGTAACTATGCCTCCTAATTCCAGATTTGCAGCTTCCAGATAAAAATTACAATTCTTTATTCAGCGAGTAGCCATAAAAACACCAACCATCTATGAGAAGAGGTTTTCCTCTAAGATACGATTTAACACCATACATTTAGGAAGTAAATCTACTAAAACAGGCCCAAAGTTTACTTACGGTTGGTACTTGAGATAAAAATCCATTCAGTATGGAGCCTAGTGGTTTATTTATTGTAAAGTTCAAACTGTGAGCTGTGATTCACCACATCAATTTAAAATAAATAACTTATATGAAATACAGATTCTGGCACAGATATAAGATGTTAAAATCAAAATCAATGGACTGAATCGGCATCTTTCATTTGCTCACAAATTTGAACAGACTAATATTCTGCAAAAAAGACAATTGCAGCAGGGGAAAAGAAAACTGCTCTTTTGCAAACAAGACTTAAGCATCCCTCCAAAGAGGTCAAAATAAACATGCATATATAAAGTGTTACAACACAAATGCTATTTCTAGAAAAAATTTAACTGCATAGGTTAAAAACAACAATGTGCAACATCTTAAGGCATTAAAGCACCGAAAAAAAAAAACCACCAAAACCACTTTTTATGACGATTGACATACACAAAACACATATACTGATCAAAACTCAGGAAGTAAATACCTGGACTGATATAACGTCCATTGTTGGGAGAATTTCTCTTCAATTTAAATGTCTCTTCTCATCTCTAAAACAATTTTAAAGTGCTAACTTTATATAAAGCAGGCAAATTCTTCAAGTAATTTGCTATTTAAGTATGCTAATTTTTACAGAGCTAAACAAGGAACTAAGAATAAACTAACGTGAAACAGGAAGATAGACATGAGGAAAAAACTCACAAGTTATAGCTGAACAAATCGATAGAATGCTCTAATACCACCTTAGCCTTCTGGGTTCAATTAAAAGCAAAAGCTAACAGATTTAGATGTCTGCTGGTTTATTACACTAACTCCCTTGGCTTTGCTAAAATGTGTACATCATTAGGTACACGGATTCCTAAGGAAAAGAATGCCACTTAAAAATCAAGACAGTAAAAAAGCAAACAAACAAAAAACCACCAAAACTATTTCTTGAAGACTTTATCATGCAAATTACATTTACCATATTTATTTGTATATCCTTCCTCTATCTCTTGACATTGATTCTCATAACAAATGGGAGAATAATTATATCAGTTAATCACCATCTTCAAAAAAGTTCATCAAGCTAGGGCTCTCGAGCACTAATAAAGGACACAGATTCATCAAGAAATACACAATTACTGGAAAAGTGACTTGGGCTCTTGATGTTAATTTTGGGGCAAAGGCACTCAAAGAGATAAGATAATTTTAAAGTTTTTATGTTTCGTTAAAACAAATGTATAATGGAATAGAACATAAAAATCCCATACAGTTCAGATAAACCTTGAGACTTCAAAAGAAATATTATACACTCTAGGCTACACTCCCAGACCTTCCGTGTGAAAGTTTTAAAAGAATGCTTTGGCTTCAGGGAGCAAAAGGATTTTTCTTTAAATTTAACCCTTTTGTGCATCGTGGCAAGAGCTGAGTCAAGTTTCACTTAGCAAACTTTTTCACTGCTGGAGTTTCTATTCTGCTGCAAAAATATGACAAGTCAGAAATCTTTTCTTGATTTTCTCCCACCTTCTTCTAAAGAATGGGCAAAGAAACTAGGTAAATGAAAAGGGGCATACAAATATATATGGTATATAAAATTAGCAAAGAAAGTAATCACACGTACATACAAGACTAGAAGCCCACCCCCAACCCCCAAATTAAAGGCATTAAGATTCATTCATTCTATCTGAATACATACCCATCTAGATCACACTCTAGCAAATATTACCAAATGGTATCCATACCCCACTGGTCCAATGGAATGCATAGCAGAAAAATGGAAATTGACATTTATGAAAATTCATCTCTCAAACATTCTCAAATTCACATCAAATCTTATTTAATTTTTTTCATAAAGCAAAACTACTCAGACATGAAGTAAAACCATGTAGATGGTGAGTTTTACATGATTAAAAAATGTCTGATGATAGAATACTCGATCACAAAACAAAAACTTACCCGCCCATGTCAGATTGTAAATGCAGCTAACTGGACAACTCTTTTCCATATTAGTCCACTAACAGATTCGTAAATAGAGGTTTCTAACAATATGCTACATTACTCTATACTTCACCCTATCTTGTCCTCTCCATTGAATGACTTGAATGGAGACATTTACTTAACATATATAGACACAGAATGGGGAAAAGGTATGTGACATAACGGTTAAGAACTTGTCCTACAGTAAAAATACGTGCGGAGATCAAATATGGGCTCTGCAACTTACTGTGAAGTCTTGAGCAAGGTACTGAAAACTCTCTAAGGCTCAATTTCCTCATCTGTAAAGTATTCTTAAGTGTTGTGAACTATAAGTAATCTAATCCACATAGAGCTCTTAGCAAAGCACAGATAGCCAAGCAGTCAATACACATTACCTGTAAGTCATCACTTTTGGAATGAACTGGTAAGTTTTAGAATAGGTAAACAAAAGGGAAGATTTCATGTGCCTATCCTGCCTTAGTACATAAATCCTACTTTTGAGTAAACAAACAGCTGATAAATGGAGTTTATCTCTTCAGAAAAATAGTTGTTCTCTTAAAAGAATTATAAAGAAAATGTCATCATTTTATAAGCCCTAATGAATGAGAGTATTTTCACAGCCAGCATCAAACAAGATGCAAGCCCCCACCTGTGAAACGGTCAGAGAATGGGAGTTCCTAGGAGTCTGTATAAAACTGTGACATCATTTATTTGATTTATTCACCCCACCCCCATTTTTGCTTTATTGCCATCAAATCTTTCTTGTATTGGAAAATCAATTCATCAAGTTTAGCTTATTAATACCTAGCTGAATGAAAATTCTTTTGCCCTGTACCAACAGTTTTAACTTAATTCCCTTTTCCAGTTCTGGTAAAATTTACCTGCTTTTCATCTTTATAAATGTCAGATGTCTGTTTAATTCTTCCCAAATGAATTTACAGATGTAAGGCAAATTCAAAAAGGGAGTTTTATAAGCTTTACACATGCTTATCAAGAAGAGCCCAGAAAGAGTAACAAGGGAAATTTTAATTAGTGAGTAACGGGCATACTACTCAGCAATAAATTCAGAGTTCTGAAAATACAGCATGAAATCTGTCTCAAAAATATTTCACAGAAAGATGTTACATTTTTTAACATAAGTCACAGTATCAGCTGAGGAGGGACTATGGGAGTACTGACTAGAAAGGGTAAGGAGGGAACTTTTCTGAAGGTGGTAAAACATTTCATGTCTCCACCTAGATGGTGTAGTCAAACAAGAGAAAACATAAAGTCACTGCCCCGTATACCTAAGATGCGTGCATTTTCGTATGTGTAAATTAAACCTTAATTAAAATTATTAAAAAATTATTCTAGGGACTTCCCTGGCAGTCCAGTGGTTAAGACTCTGAGCTTCCAATGCAAGGGGCACGGGTTTGATCACTGGTGGAGGAACTAAGATCTTACATGCTGCCTGGAGTGGCCAAAAAAAAAAAAAACTAAAATTCATAAAAAGACTCTCAAACCATAAAATGTGTCAAATGACCCAGCTATTAAATAGTGCCTCCACGGAATTCCCTGGTGGTCCAGCAGTTAGGACTCTGCGCTTCCACTGCATGGGGTACAGGTTCAATCCCTGGTCGGGGAACTAAGATCCTGAGAGATGTGCAGCCAAAAAAAAAAAAGTGCCTCCATAGTAACCATCAAGTATTTGGTGAGAGGAAAATAATTTTTGCTTAAGAAAATATTTTTTTAATCTTAAAAGGAGTAGTCCTAAGAAGATAAATGATAAACCATTAGCCAGACTCATCAAGAAAAAAAGGGAAAAGAATCAAATCAATAGAATTAGAAATGAAAAAGAAGTAACAACTGACACTGCAGAAATACAAAGGATCATGAGAGATTACTACAAGCAACTATATGCCAATAAAATGGACCATCTGGAAGAAACAGACAAATTCTTAGAAAAGCACAACCTTCCGAGACTGAACCAGGAAGAAATAAAAAATAGAAACAGACCAATCACAAGCACTGAAATTGAGACTGGGATTAAAAATCTTCCAACAAACAAAGCCCAGGACCAGATGGCTTCACAGGCAAATTCTGTCAAACATTTAGAGAAGACCTAACACCTATCCTTCTCAAACCCTTCCAAAATATAGCAGAGGGAGGAACACTCCCAAACTCATTCTACAAGGGCACCATCACCCTGATACCAAAACCACTCCCTGACTTCAGACTATACTACAAAGCTACAGTAATCAAGATAGTATGGTACTGGCACAAAAACAGAAATATAGATCAATGCAACAGGATAGAAAGCCCAGAGATAAACCCAAGCACATGCGGTTACCTTATTTTTGATAAAAGAGGCAAGAATATACAATGAAGAAAGATGTCATCATCAATAAGTGGTGCTGGAAAAACTAGACAGCTACATGTAAAAGAATGAATTTAGAACACTCCCTAACACCATACACAAAAATAATCTCAAAATGAATAAAAGACTTAAATTTAAGGCCAGACACTGTAAAAATCTTAGAGGAAATCATAGGCAGAACACTCTACAAAGCTACAGTAATCAAGATAGTATGGTACTGGCACAAAAACAGAAATATAGATCAATGCAACAGGATAGAAAGCCCAGAGATAAACCCAAGCACATGCGGTTACCTTATTTTTGATAAAAGAGGCAAGAATATACAATGAAGAAAAGACAGCCCCTTCAATAAGAGGTGCTGGGAAAACTGACAGCTACATGTAAAAGAATGAAATTAGAACACTCCCTAACACCATACTCAAAAATAAACTCAAAATGGATTAAAAACCTAAACATAAGACCAGACACTATAAAACTCTTATAGGAAAACAGGCAGGACGCCCTATGACATAAATCACAGCAAGATCCTTTTTGACCCACCTCCTAGAGAAATGGAAATAAAAACAAAAATAAACAAATGGGACCTACTGAAACTTAAAAGCTTTTGCATAGCAAAGGAAACCATAAACAAGATGAAAAGACAACCCTCAGAATGGGAGAAAATATTTGCAAACGAAGCAACTGACAAAGGATTAATCTCCAAAATTTACAAGCAGCTCATGCAGCTCAACATCAAAAAAACAAACACCCCAAACCAAAAATGGACAGAAGACCTAAACAGACATTTCTCCAAAGAAGATATACAGATCACCAACAAACACATGAAAGGATGCTCAACACCAGTAATCATTAGGGAAATGCAAATCAAAACTACAATTTGGTATCACCTCACAGAATGGCCATCATCAAAAAAATCTACAAAGGATAAATGCTGGAGAGGGTGTGGAGAAAATGGAACCCTCTTGCACTGTTGGTGGGAATGTAAATTGATACAGCCACTATGGAGAACAGTATGGAGATTCCTTAAAAAACTAAAAATAGGGCTTCCGTGGTGGTGCAGTGGTTAAGAATCTGCCTGCCAATGCAGGGGACAAGGGTTCGAGTCCTGGTCCAGGAAGATCCCACATGCCGCAGAGCAACTAAGTGTGTGCTCCAGAACTACTGAGCCTGCGCTCTAAAGCCCACAAGCCACAACTACTGAAGCCCGTGTGCCTAGAGCCCATGCTCCACAACAAGAGAAGCCACTGCAATGAGAAGCCTGCTCACCGCAACAAAGAGTAACCCCTGCTCACCGCAACTAGAGAAAGCCCACACGCAGCAACAAAGACCCAATGCAGCCAAAAATAAATAAATAAAATAAATTTTTTTTAAAAAGTTAAAGAAAAAAACTAAAAATAAAACTACCATACGACCCAGCAATCCCACTACCGGGAATATACCATGAGAAAACCATAATTCAAAAAGAGTCATGTACCACAATGTTCACTGCAGCTCTATTTACAACAGACAGGACATGGAAGCAACCTAAGTGTCTATCGACAGATGAATGGATAGAGAAGATGTGGCACATATATACAATGGAATATTATTCAGCCACAGAAAAGAAATGAAATTGAGTTATTTGTAGTGAGGTGGATGGACCTACAGTCTGTCATACAGAGTGAAATAAGTCAGAAAGAGAATAACAAATACCGTATGCTAACACATATATATGGAATCTAAAAAAAAAAAAAGTTCTGAAGAACCTAGGGGCAGGACAGGAATAAAGATGCAGACAGAGAATGGACTTGAGGACATGGGGAGGGGGAAGGGTAAGCTGAGACGAAGTGAGAGAGTGGCATGTTCATATATAGACTACCAAATGTAAAATCAATAGCTAGTGGGAAGCAGCCACATAGCATAGGGAAATCAACTCAGTGCTTTGTGACCACCTAGAGGGGTGGGATAGGGAGGGTGGGAGGGAGACACAAGATGGAGGAGATATGGGGATATATGTATATGTATGGCTGACTCACTTTGTTATAAAGCAGAAACTAACACACTGTTGTAGAGCAATTACACTCCAATAAAGATGTTAAAAAAAAAAAGAGTAGTCTGTGAAAAAACTTAGTAAGATGTCAATTCCCTTTAACAAACATTCACTGTGCTCACAATGGGAAATGAATTCCTATGTTAGCAGGATGGGGGAAATATCCAGTGTGATACCTACAAAAATATTACAAAGGCAAATACAAACTGGATGTATTTCCTCCAGTACGAAATATTTCATGCAAGATGAAATGGTAACATATCTACTGAGAAAAGGAAAGGAAGTTGTGGATCATGTCAATATCTCTAGGACCACCCAAGGGTCAGTGTGGCCAAAATGAAATAATTATCCATTCAAGACCACCTATGCTAATATTGGCTTTTTAACTTTGCCATCTATATACCTTCATAATAGGGACCAATTCTGGATGGTGACAATGATTATTTCAGTTCTAGAGTGGATAAATCTCTCACTTGTTATAGTCCTGTATTTTATTTATTATAGGTTAATAAATTGGGATCCTGGATTATCAATCATTCCTTAAAGTTTGGCTTTTGTTAATCAATCCTCAGAAACCTTATAAACTCTCAAGAGCACAAATCCAAATTTCAGGAAAGCAGCTAAGTAGGAATCCCTGGAACCCAGCAGCCACACACTGAAATTATTAAAAGTATATAAATATCCAAATTATATTAAAAATAAATCATAAATAATGACCCAGTTCCAGGTCTAGAAGAACTTCCTTATAATGGTAGTTTACTAAAAATGACAGAAAAATTCCGATTTCTTACCAACCTGAATGAGTACGCATATGTCTGGTTAGATGAGTTTTCTGAGAACTTGAATAAGGACAAAGCTCACATTTATACGGACGTTCTCCTACAAAAATATAATGATTAATGTTCAAATAATAAAATAAGGCAAATACAATTCTCACTAACAATACATACATTATTCAATACTGAGCAAAAATTTTTTACCAAGAATTTTTTCTCCCTATTATTGGCAAAATGGCCAGTTTTTATCATTTATTGAAACAGTAAATGATTTAATTCAGAATACACATAACTACATTATTTCTGCTTTGCTGAAGAAAAAGTATCATTGGCTTTCTGAATTACCACCCTTTTAATTTTCACAGTAATGCTACATGTGTAATAGCAAATATTAAGAACTGAAAAATTATCTTGATCAGGTATCAATCAACTTCTGAAAATCAGAATTATCCTTAAAAAAACCATGTACCCGGGCTTCCCTGGTGGCGCAGTGGTTGAGAGTCCGCCTGCCGATGCAGGGGACACGGGTTCATGACCCGGTCCGGGAAGATCCCACATGCTGCGGAGCAGCTGGGCCCGTGAGCCATGGCCGCTGAGCCTGTGCGTCCAGAGCCTGTGCTCCGCAATGGGAGAGGCCACAGCAGTGAGAGGCCCACGTACCACAAAAAACAAAAAAACAAAAAAAAAAAACCATGTACCCAAATTTTCTGATGCTATGGCTTGGGTAATTTTTTGGATCCTTGTAAATGATAAATCTACCATTTTAAATTGTTAGCTTAAAGCAATAACATTTTTGAATGGGGAGGCTATTGTTTTAAGCTAAAAATTTCAAGTGATAATTAGAAGTTTTATAGAAGACTCAGGTCAGCTGTTTTTTTTCTTTTTTAAATTTATGTATTTTTTGGCTGCGTTGGGTCTTCATTGCTGCGTGCGGCTTTCTCTAGTTGCGGCGAGCAGGAGCTACTACTCTTTGTTGTGGTGCACAGGCTTCTCATTACGGTGGCTTCTCTTGTTGCGGAGCACTGGCTCTAGGCACGCGGGCTTCAGTAGTTGTGGCGCACGGGCTCTAGCACACAGGCTCAGTAGTTGTGGCGCACGGGCTTAGTTGCTCTGCGGCATGTGGGATCTTCCTGGACCAGGGCTCATACCCATGTCCCTTGTATTGGCAGGTGGATTCTTAACCACTGCGCCACCAGGGAAGTCCCAGACTCAGGTCAGTTTTAAATTATACTCATAAAGCCACAGGGACAGCGACCAGCTGACAACAACAGACCAGTGATTTACTACTAAAGAATTTAAGATTCAAAGGCAGAACATGTGTGTTTTTGGGACACGGGTTGTCAACCACAAAATATACTGAAAAAAACACCTTGACAATTTGTTTTTGTCTATTTTTTGGCCACAAGATAATAAGTATGACTTCAGGCAAGCCTCCTCATCTATAACAGTAACACTACCTTCATTTTCTAGAATTGTGAGAATTTAAGATAATACTTGTAGAGCATTCAACCCCTGTGCCTGGCACATAAACACCAGTTATTATTTTGTCTATATTATACATTACAGTAACAGATGTATTTAATAACATGAGACAAGGAAAGGAATAGACAGAGTGAAAAATAAAAAGAATGTGGTGATAAGTGTGAAATGTGTTCCTAATAACTGTTCAGCTGTTATTAGCTGGTACTATAGATTAGACATAAATAGCTCATGGTAACAGAATGCCTACTTTAGCCTGGATGAATTTTAAGATAGCTTAAAAAATGTTGAATGTGGGCTTTCCCTGGTGGCGCAGTGGTTGAGAGTCCGCCTGCTGATGCAGGGGACACGGGTTCATGCCCCAGTCTGGGAAGATCCCACATGCCGCGGAGCGGCTGGGCCTGTGAGCCATGGCCGCTGAGCCTGCGTGTCCGGAGCCTGTGCTCCGCAACGGGAGAGGCCCACATACCGAAAAAAAAAAAAGTTGAATGTATTTTTGTAAGAAAGATACATAATTGGCCAATAATCACATGAAAAGATGCATAGTATCATTAGCCACGAGACAAATTAAAACAAAACCGCAGTGAGATGAAGATTTCACACCCACCAACATGGCTATAATCAAAAGTAACAGATATTAACATTTATTTGTTAGGTTGTGGAGAATTTGGCACCCTGATACAGTGCTTGTGAGACTGTAAAACAGTGCAGCCACTCTGGAAAACAGTTTGCCAGTCCCTCAAATGATTAAACACAATTACTATATGGCCTAGCAATTCCACTCCTAGGTGTATATTTACCCAAGAGAAATAAAAACGTATGTCTACACAAAAACTTGTATAAGAATGGTCACAGCAACATTACTCATAATATCCAAAAAGTGGAAATAATCCAAAAATCCATTAACTGATGAACAGATAAACAAAATGTTGCTTATCCATACAAGAGAGTATTATTTGGCAGTAAAAGGAAAACAAGTACTGTACATAGGACATGGATGAACCTTGAAGACATTATACTAAGTGAAAGAAGGTAGCCACTGAGGGCCACATATTATATGATTCCATTGATATGAAATGTTCAGAACAGGCCAATCTACATTGAATTGTATGGTACATCAATTGTGTATCAGTCAAGCTGTTACCAAAAAAAGTTAACAGAAGAAAAATTTGATACCCTTACAGATTAACATGAAGGATCAACTAAGGATAATTTACTTTTAAATTCTTCATAACGAAATAAATTGCTTCTGCCTGTGCAACTCACCAAAATAGGCATAAATACTCTAGAAGCGCTAGTAATTTTTCAGTCACACATATAGGCAAAAACATCATCTTTTAAAGTAGAATTTGTGAGGACTTCCCTGGTGACGCAGTGGTTAAGAATCCACCTGCCAATGCAGGGGACACAGGTTTGAGTCCTGGTCCAGGAAGATCCCACATGCAGCGGAGCAACTAAGCCCGTGCATAACTGCTGAGCCTGCGCTCTAGAGCCCGAGAACCACAACTACTGAAGCCCGCGCGACTAGAGCCCGTGCTCCACAATGAGAAGCCCACACACCACAACAAAGAGTAGCCCCCACTCGCTGCAACTAGAGAAAGCCAGCACACAGCAATGAACACCCAATGCAGCCAAAATAAATAAATACATTAAGAAAAAAATAAATGCACTAAAGTAAAATTTGTGAACTGGTTAGATATCAAAACCACAAAATGAAAACTCTTTTGATTGAAGGCTCAAATGGAAATCCTCAGCCCCCTACCATGATGATTACCTACAAAATGAGATTCAGAAGTTTGAATCTTAGTTGTATGTGACCATGGGCACATCACTTTAGGCTATCAAGCCTGAAGTTCTCCCTCAGTAAACACTGTCTTCCTCAGTAAATTGTTCTGAAGATTAGCAGAGAGTAGAAGAAAGCACCTAACACTGAGCACTCAATACAGGAACATAAGACACCCACTAAGTGAACCTGAAAAGTAGGCTACCTAAGGGAGAAATAAGAAACAAGTGATTCCTGCTGATGATCGCTTCTTATCTCCTCTGCTCTTCAGCACTAGATGAATTAATTTTTCCATAAATACCATTTTCAGACCCATGCATTTAATACCACTGATACTCTCAGAATTTACATAATAAATACTATCCTTCTATTTATACACCAACAAATTGTTTTGAAATTTTTTTCTTTTAAAAAACCACAAATTAGATAATACTGGGGGAAAAAGCTTTTTAAAAGTATTAAGACAGGGACTTCCCTCCTGCTCCAGTGGTTAAGAATCCACCTTCCAATGCAGGGGACGTGGGTTCGATCCCTGGTCCGGGAACTAAGATCCCACATACCACTGGGCAACTGAGCCTGAGCTCCACCAACTAATGAGCCCGTGTACCACAACTGCAGAGCCCATGCAATCTGAGCCCCACCAACTAAGGAGCCCATGTACCACAACTGCAGAGACCACGCGCTCTGGAGCCCCTGCACCACAACTAGAGAGAAGCCCACACACTGCAACGAAAGATCCCACATGCCACAACTAAGACCCAACACAGCCAAAAATAAAATAAATATTTTTTTTAAAAATGTATTAAGACCAGGACTCCCCTGGTGGTGCAGTGGTTAAGAATCCGGCTGCCAATGCAGGGCATACAGGTTCGATCCCTGGTCCAGGAAGATCCCATATGCCATGGAGCAACTGAGCCCGTGCGCCACAAATACTGAGTCTGCGCTCTAGAGCCCGCGAGCCACAACTACTGAGCCCACATGCTGCAACTGCTGAAGTCCACGCACCTAGAGCCTGTGCTCCGCAACAAGATAAGCCACCGCAATGAGAAGCCCGCGCACCACAGTGAAGAGTAGCCCCCGTTCACCGCGACTAAAGAAAGCCCGTGTGCAGCAACCAAGCCCCAACGCAGCCAAAACATTTAATTAATTTAAAAAACACATAAATAAAAAAATTTTTTTAAGTAAAAAATGTATTAAGACCAAATAAGTTTAACACTAAAATGAAATATGTACAACCAATGTTAGCTATGTAAGTCATAACCTTATTGTGGAAATAGCAACTTTAATGTGGAGAAAAAGTTAAGTAATGAACGATGACATATATAAAATACAGCCATTAAAATTAGTCACCTAGACAGTAATTAAGTGAAAAGAAACCACTGTAAAATTAAGAAATGGCAAAAAGTAGAGATCCTATTTTTTAAAAAGTATACATAAAAAATTGAAAATATACAACAAAACTGAAATTTTCCCAGTCCTCTCCATTTTCCTTTTTTTTTTAATTCTAAAAATTTCTTAAATCAACTAATTTAGACTTATTATTGAAAACATTTTTAGATTTTGGGGAAAATTTTTAAACTGTTCAGTGACTCAACAATTTTGAAAGTATCAAAATATAACTGACACCAAAAAATCAAAATTTAATAAGACAAAGACACTGGTCATATTCTCTTTTTTAATACTTTTTAAAAATATATTTATTTATTTATTCAGTTGGCTGCACTGGATCTTAGTTGCGGCATGCGGGAATCTTTTAGCTACGGCATGCAGGATCCAGTTCCCTGACCGGGGATCAAACTCAGGCCCCCTGCATTGGGAGCACAGAGTTTTAACCACTGAACCACCAGGGAAGTCCCAACACTGGTAATATTCCTTATGCTGACTTGCATGGTGGCTATGAGTATATATATTTGTAAAACTTCATCACTGTCAATAATACCTCAATTTTAAAAAATTCATAAAGGTGTACACATACAAGTCATGCACTTTTACCATATGTCACAGTTACTACCTGAAAGCTCTACAGATTATGGCCGATTCTAAATTAGGCCCCAAGGTTTTCACAAAACTGTGAAAGGACATAAAGTACTTAGGGCTAAAGAATATATGGTATCTGGGATTTGTTTTATGATATTGCAGGTGAGGTTAGTTTAGTCTAACAGTTTGTTTAATTAAAACTGTTACGTGATTAATGGTGTAGAATTCCCAAGTAACTCTCATTTCCTATGCCATGTAATTGTGAAGTATGTGTACTTTTTTACTTTTGTAATAAAATGGTTTTGAAGCCTGGAGACAATCAATCACAGATGATAACAAATTCCAAAGAGATTGCAAATTCTTTTACATAACTAGATTTTAAAGCTTTAAATTACACAGAAGCCATCTACTAGAGCTTAGGAATCTTGCTACACATGGTCTTTCTTATAATGGAATTTCATCTGCAAGTTTTCTTGTTTATGTCTACCACTTAAGCAAAGCAACATCAATTCCTCTCCTCAGTATGACTCACTTCAGCATGGGGTTCAGTCCTGCAGAGTGACAACTACTGCAAAAGGGATCTGATGCAAACAGCATTCCAGAGCCCCTTTTCACTTCTGATACAGAGTAGAGTACTAGGTTACCCTAACCATTTTGTTCAGACCAGTAATCAGTCCTCAAAGGTACCAATTCACATCAGGAAAATGTTAACGTAACTATCAGTAGTTACAAACACTGCTTTTAAAAAATGAGGCCCCTTGGGCTTCCCTGGTGGTGCAGTGGTTGGGAGTCTGCCTGCCGATGCAGGGGATGTGGGTTCATGCCCCGGTCCGGGAGGATTCCACATGCCGCAGAGTGGCTGGGCCCGTGAGCCATGGCCACTGAGCCTGTGCGTCCAGAGCCTGTGCTCCGCAGCGGGAGAGGCCCGTGGACCTCAAAAAAAAAAAAA
>NW_020173388.1:3142078-3148017 GCF_003031525.2 Neophocaena asiaeorientalis asiaeorientalis
GGAGGATTCCACATGCCGCAGAGTGGCTGGGCCCGTGAGCCATGGCCACTGAGCCTGTGCGTCCAGAGCCTGTGCTCCGCAGCGGGAGAGGCCCGTGGACCTCAAAAAAAAAAAAAAAAAAAAAGACCCCTTAATGAAAGTCAATTTAAAAGTGAATAATTAAGGGGTGTTGGGGAGAAATGGGGAGCAACCACTGAGAGGGGTTTCTTTTTGGGGTGAAGATGTCCTAAAATTGACTGGGGTGTTGGCTGCACAATTCTGTGAACACACTAAAACCAACGCATTCTAACTTTCAATGGATGAATTGTGTGGGAGTGGAGTACATCTCAATAAAGCTGTTATTTAAAATATTGAATTGTCAAATATGACAAAATATTAATAACTCTTCAGTATAGCTGATGGGGACCCATGGGTGCAGTGGGGCATTCTCTTTACTTCTGAGATGTTTGAAATTTTTCATTTTTAAAGTGTTTCATTTGGGGGGTAGCGTACACTTATAAACAAGAAAGGTCCTCTTACCTGTATGAGTTCGAACATGCTGAACATAATTGTTTTTTCTGTCTGAAAAATAGTTGCATTTTCCACATGTGTATACTTTCCTTGGAAAATGGTTTCTCAAGTGTTTCCTCCAGTGATATTCGCTTACTGTGGTGTACGTGCAAATGATGCACTTGTAGACTCGCTCATTGTCCCCGGCTCGGGTGTGGTGTTTCAGGTGAGCAGTATAGTGATCATAGCGATTGGTATTGTAGCCGCAGCGGTCACAGCGGATGGGGCCCTTGGAGAAATCTCCCTCTTCCCCAGTGGAAGAGCCGCATTCCCTGGCTTTGGCTTGCTTCTCTGCACTTTCCTCCACAAAAAATTTCTTGGCACTATGAACTCGGATGTGATGCACAAACTGTTCTTCAGATTCTGCTTCATACTGGCATGGTTTACAGCGAAACGGCTTGGTCTTCAAGTTCTTGCATTTGTCCTCTGCTACAGGTGTTTCCCGAGGAAGATCTTTATTTGCGCTGTACGGTTCTGAGGCAGCTGACACCTCAAACACAGGCCGCGGTTGCACAACACTGAGTTCCAAACTCTCCAGTTCCATGTTTTCCAGCGCACTGGGCTCGCCTTTGACCTCAGGAGACTCCTCAAGTCCTTCTCCATCACTATCTGAAAAGTTGTTATCCCCAACAGGCATCAATTCTGCCATCTGTCTTTCTTCGCCAACCAGGTAATCACAGCAGCCGCCGTTTACTTCCCCAGTTAAGGCCACATTTGCCAACATGATGAGCTGAGGCGCAGCCAGTTCAGCTCTGGAGAGATCAGGCAAGTCATACATGTCGTTAGGCAAGGCCATGCCCATGGTGCCGCTGCCGGTGAACAGACCTCCTCCTCCGGAAGACTGCCCCATTACCTGGGTGGCCATAACGGTGTTCTGCATTCAAAACAAAACAAGTAACACGAAAGCACCACTTTAAACACAACTTTTACTGGTCTAAACCCACAGCATCACTGTAATTCTCCGTAACTTAAAAAAATACATTTTCCCATATAATCTTTAAACTCAATCAGCCTCATTAACTACTGAAAATAAGCCTTTACAATATTTTTATAATTCCAAATTCTCTTTACTGCAGTCATCAAAAAAATTTCTATGACCCCCTACAAAAAATTCTATCAAGCGTTCGACACAACTCATCCATCAACTAGGTCTACCACTGGCTTGCCTTCCCTCAAGCACTTTTACTTTTTCTAGTGGAAAAATATAAGTAACCTTCATTTTTAGTGCTAATTAAAATTTTATTTTAAATTCCATATATGAACAGTAAACTGCTGTCCTCTCAATTCCCCCTTCAAAAGTTTACTGGTCTGAATCAGAAAGGGGAAAAATCCAAAAGCTACCTGTGCATTTATTAAGTACAAACAGCCTGAAAAGCAGAAGCCTATAGTTAGTGAATTGAAGTTCATATGAACTCAACTAGCTCCAAAAGAATAAACTACAGTTGACCCTTGAACAAGAGGGTTAGGGGCACCAACCCACAGTGCAGTTAAAAATCTGCATGTAACTTTGGGTTCCATAAAAACTAGACTACCAATAGCCTACTGTTGACCGGAAGCCTTATGGATAACATTAACAATCAGTTAAACATATTTTGCATGTTATGTGCATTATATAATAGTGTACAAGATGAATTGTGCTTGTCAGTATCTTTATCAATATTGTATTATATGATGCAAAATACTGTAGATGTTACACGTATTACTAACATTACGCATCAAAAGAGAAAAGATAATGTGAAAAAGAAATTCATACTTATTTACAGGTATAACGATTAATGCACTGATAAAGAAGCAGCAACAATGATTGCTTTATGGTAGTCTATTGTGATCAATAGGACTGCTTCACAGCAGCCTAGCCTATATGCAAATGAATTAATCACAAAATTTTTAAGCATATAGTATAAGGCATATTCATAATATAGTATTGGAAATACTGTTTTGTTTTAAAAAACTGCATACATGTGATGATAGGCTGATACGCTTTCTCAAATTATAAGAGGCATACTGTATTTTAATGTAAGTATTTAAAAGCAAAGTTATACAGCAGTACAAAAACTAATACATTATTAACTTCATATTAAATATCATCTTATACCTTTGTACAAGTCTTGCACACAATAAATACTTAGGTAATGACGATGATGCCACAATGTCTCCCAGCTCTTGTTAAACGATTACTAGATTTTCACAAGACACACACATATCCAACAGATAAGTTTATTAACTGAATGGCATGATTATTTACTATTCATTAAGTGTTAGTGGATCATCATAAAGGTCTTCATCTTTCTGTCTTCAGTTGAGTAGGGTGAGGAGGGCGCAGAAGAGGGGTTGGTCTTGCTGAGTCAGGAGTGTCAGAGTGGATAGAGGTAGAGGAAGTGGAAGGGAAGGAAGAAAGAGGTGCAGAGGCAGAAGAGGTGGAGGAAGTGGAAGGAGGCAGGCATTCTGTGTAACCTGAGGGAAATACATCTTAATTTCTGTCTGACTTTTTTTCTTTTCCACTTCTCTAAAAATGTTTCTATAGGGTACTAATCCTACTTCAACCACTGGCTTTAGTTTTATTGTCTGTATCACACAAGGGTCCAAGTCATAAAAGAAGTCAAAAGTAGTCTTCAACAAAAGGAACCCTGCTGCCAGACTGTCTAATGTCAATTTGTTTTCTGGTACTGCTATTTCCATGTCTTTTTCCTCATCATCTGGCACCGGCTCAGAAACACTTAACTCCAAATCGACTTCCGTTAATTCCTCTGGTATGGTGTCTATTAGCTCTTGAATATTCCCAAGATGTGTTTCTTGAATAAATCCTGTGAAGTCATGCACATCTGGACAGTGTTCTCCAGCAGGAATTTATTGTTTTAGGCTTGCTGGCTTTCACAGCTTTTTCTATCACAATGATGTGATCCTTCCAGACTTTCATGATGTTCTATCGGGGTTGTCTTTCATAGCATTGACAATCCTTTCATAGAGTACCACAAGTAATGAGCCTTCAAGGTCCTTACAACACCTCGATACAGGCTTCATTCAAAGACGTTGTGTTGGGGGACAAGTATACCACTTTGACACCTTCAATGTTGAACTCATGGTTCTAGGTGGCCAGGGGCATTGTCCAATACCAAAGAACTTTAAAATGCAGTCCCTTACTGCAAAGTACTTCGTGATCAGGGACAAAGCACTGATGGAACCAATCCAGAAAAGTTTTCTCATCGCCGAGACTTTCTTGTTGTACAACCAAAAGAATAGCAACTGGTATTTATCTTTTTTCCCTTTAAGTATATAGTGGGCTTCAGGAGTTCCCTGGCGGCCTAGTGGTTAGGATTCCAGGCTTCTGCCGTGGCACAGGTTTAATCCCTAGTCAGGGAACTGAGATCATGCAAACCGTATGGCGTGGCCAAAAAAAAAAAAAAAAAGGATAGTGGGCTTAGCAGCTTTATAGATAAGAGCAGTCCTGATCAAAAAATCAATTCGCACAAAACATGTTAGTCTTCAATCAGCCTTAAATCCTGATGCTCACTTCTCTTTCTTACTAATGAATGACCTTTTTGGCAATTTTTTCCAGAGTAGGGCACATTTCTCTGTTAAAAACCTGGTTTAGGCAGACAGCCTTTCTCTTCAATAACTGTGTTCACCGCATCTGGGAACTCAAAGCCGGTTCTGGTATCTTGATATTTTTCTCTAAAATTACCGAACTATCCTCTGCTGGCATTAAATTCTCCAGATTTAGAAACTGCACCTTCCTTTTGCTTTAAGTCGTCATATAACTTCTCTTTTCCTCGAATCATATTAAGACTCTATAGGTATGCCTTTCTTATAGTAATACTATACCCACGTAAAAGATGCATTTTCAATATGAGATAGAAAGGCATTTTGCAAAAAGTGCAAGTCTTTCATGTCTGCTGGCAAAAATGCAGAGACACTTTCCAAATTTCCTTTTCTTTTTTTACAACAATCCTTACACTGGACTCATTGATCTTGAAATGGTGGGTCAGAAACTACAGAACTCAGTTTATGGTTCATATCAAGCAATTCAACTTTTTCTTCTAATGTCATGACTTTACTTCTTGGGAGCATTTCCAGCATCACTAGAACACTTCATATGGGTCCCACGGTGTTATTCAAGGTTTCTGGTATCACACTAAACACGATAAAAAACACTCAGGAACTACGAGAGGTGACTTTTTTTTTTTTTTTTTTACTGCAAACACAATTTACTGGAGAGACCAACTGCTCACCCGGAAATGATTAGACTCACAAGACGTTTTGAGTGGATACCTGCAACACTTGCACTCACCAAAATAGCAAAAAGAGGTAGCTATGAAATTATTACAGTACTACAGTATGGACTACAGTTAATATTAAGCAGTAATGAGTTACTACTGCATCTTTACATTTGTTTACATTTCTCTGAACTGGAGTGGTGCCATGGGTGGTCTGTGTTTGTGTAATTTTTGATAAATTTAAACTTTTTATTAGATTTGTATATATTTTATGGTAGCAAATGATAAAATACACTATTATCTACATATATTTTAGGCATTCATGAGGTACCTTTCTCTAAATTTTTTCGAGATTTCTAGGCTATGTGTATCATCTGTAAATTTTTTCAAAATGTTGCAAATCTCTAAGAAACTTTCCAATATATTTCTTGAAAAAAAAATTCACATATAACTGGACCCATACAGCTCAAACTCTTGTTGTTCAAGGGTCCAATGTACTCTGAAAACGTACTTAGTACCATTAAAGTACCACTTAGTTTCTTTTTTTGATGACCTGTTTCAAAGTAAACAAAAGTTATGGACCTTTCTTCCTGTAAAAAGGGAAGTTTGGTGTATTCAAAAATACACAAATGAAAATACAGAAACTTTCAAACCCCCTAATAAAATAACTGGACAACTCATCTCCAAATCAGCAACTTTCTTGCACTGCGCTTGACTTGGCCCACTTGCCTGGCGGAGCCGTAACAAGATCACCTTGAAAACATGTTGGGCTTTTTTATAAACTGTCTTAACCATGCTACTTTCCAACCTAAAAGGTGTAATTCTCAAATTAGGTGTTCTCCTGCAAATTAGAAAAAGCAAAATAGGTGGCAAAGGCTAAAAAAAAAAAATGTTAAACCCAAAATACAAAAAGTAATCCTGTCTCACCCAAGTGCATAAACACAAACCGGTTGAGTTATAGGTACCAACAAAAGTTGGAATCAAATGCCATCACACAAAGCAAACGCTGTCCAAGGGTTTAACAGCCCAGACTACTCGGTAATTTCTAATTCTTCCCAAACTCTAACTACCATCCCCAAAGGGATTTTAACGTTGGTCGGGAAGACTGTCCAAGCACAGTCAGAAAGCCCAACGTGCTACGCGAATTCCTACGTGCTGCTGCCACCAGCGCCTGCC
>NW_020173388.1:3148293-3150910 GCF_003031525.2 Neophocaena asiaeorientalis asiaeorientalis
CCTCCGCCTCCCGCGCGCGCCCGCGGGACACGCCCTCTCCACCGCCCCCGCGTGTGGCCGCCTGGCGCGCCCCGCCCCTGGATGAAGGAGGTTGCTCTGGGCCCCAGCCGTGCTAGGGGCGCGCCCACGGATAGCTGACCCTAAACTCCTCAGACCCCCAACTCTGACCCTTAGGTCTAAAAAGAAGCGAGGCCGCCTCCCTTTCTTGATTTCCATCATAAACAGAAAAGTTAACTCCCAGCCCTGGCGTGCATGCATGAGAACAGCACTGTTAAAAGAAAAATGTATAAGCTTTGTCACCCTCCCTTTCAAGTCTAAAGTGCTTGAAAATACCTTTAAGAATCTCTTCAAGTCGCCACCCTTAACTAATTAAGCTTCATTTTAAGCTTCTACGTAAAAAATGCCTTCCAAATTTTAAAATGTAAGCCAAAAAAACGCAATCAGTGAGTTGTGAAAAGAAAATGTTTCAGGAAGGTTGTGGATTCAAAATTGTGAGAATGAGGACAGAGGGGACAAGTCCCTAGACGTGGAAGGTCATTGCTGAGCCTTCAAAGCACTATTTCAGTGTAGCAATTACCCTCAGATTACAGAAGGTATAGAGGGTGGTGAGGACATGGAGGCTACTTCCTGAGCAAATTTTGGAGAGTAACCTGCTTCCACGTTTATAAAGTGGGGTAACCCACGCATGCTACCTGGTACATAGTAATATACTAGAGAGAGAGGGAGAGAAAGAGAGAGAGTAGTTTCATGCCCCCTTCCCTTCTTTTTGTACCAGAAATGCCTTAGATGTCTTAAATAACAGCTGTCCTCAGAAATTGAATGGCTCCCTTAAACTACCTTAGTGTGGCATTCGAGATCCTGACTACCCAGATCTAGATAAGTTGGACTATCAGTTTTATAAAAGAAGTAGCAGCAAGTGCTTTGGGGGTTTAGAAGAGGGAGATAGTTTCTAACTAAGAGGATCTAGAAACGTCACAGTAGATGATTATCTGATCTGGCCTTGAGCACTGGGAGAATTTGAACAGGTAGAAAATAAGGGAAGGAACATTATACACAGTGAAAACAGCAAGCTCAAAAACCTACCTGAGACTTCCCTACCTCCTTCTCAGGCTCCCCCAGTTCCTTCTCTTGAAAGTTCCTTCACTTTTTTCTCTTATGAGAGAGCTTCCAGACTCTCTGGTCTACTCCTCAGTAGACTTCTTTTCCTAACTGTTGACAATGTTATTAATTAATGCAATGTCAGATGCAAAATGGAATGAAGGTCCTATGGTGCTTAACCACAAAAGGTTTTGATACTTAATATCAAATTCAAACTCTCCCCATGAATCAAGAAGTATTCACCTTCATTGATCCCAAAAGAAAAAGAAAAATGCAGAAGGGAACGGTAAAAAAAAAAAAAGAGAATGGGGGCTGGGGGGAGTGTAGAAGGAATGAAAGGAAGGAAGAAAGGAAAGAAGGAAGAAAACCTTTGTAGGCCTGGTAACAAACTTTTTTGTTTTTTTGGCCACACCACATGGCTTGCAGGAATCAAGAGTTCCCTGACCAGGGATGGAACCTGGGCCCCTGGCAGTGAAAACGCCAGGTCCCAAACACTGCACCACCAGGGAATCCCCCAAACATTTCTACATTTATTCAGTTAAAAAAAATTTTTTTTAACTAAAATCTAATTTGAGGTTGCATGGGTTTTTTAGATGCTGTAGCCCAGGGAACAATTCTGTCCTCTACAAAGCCCTCAAAAATGTTAACATTCTTTCCCTTTTTCATGTCCAAAAAGGCAACACCTCTTTTTAAACTTACTAGATAAATGTCCTTCATTCCTCAGTCTGACTGCTTACTGGAAATGTTTTATTAATTGGGAATTTATTCCCACATATTGTGATGCAAATAGATGAATGGCAAATCAGCAGCTGCATTCATTTAAAATTAGCAGAGGCCCTTGTTCAAGAGATGGCATATTCAGAGTGACCCAAATTATCATGACATGAAGGCCACAGGTCAAATTCAAAGCCAAGTTACAAATCAATAGAAACTTTCCATGGAGAAGCTGGTTCTATAAACTAACTATTAATTGTTTTCAAGAAGCTCTGTGTTACTTTGCTGCATCCAAAATTTAAGATCTTCTGCAAAATAAAGACTTTAAACTGTCACTGATTTCTGGTTTTTAAAATCTGAGCCCATGGATTCTTTCCCAGAAATTTAATTCATCATTTAAAAATTTTTAATTGTCATATGTTCTTAGTAATATTTTTCTCTAGAGATTCACTTCATAAGTTTGGTTAAATATTGTTTTTGAGCTTCTATGCTTTTTATTCCTGACCATGATTCGCTTTTTCTTCAGGAAAAGCTCAATTTGACTGAGCTCTTTTTAATGTTACACTGAAGTTCAATAATCCACTTTAAATGTTACATCTTGATCTTCCCTGGTGGCGCAGTGGTTGAGAGTCCACCTGCCGATGCAAGGGACACGGGTTCGTGCCCCTGTCCAGGAAGATCCCACATGCCGCGGAGCGGCTGGGCCCGTGAGCCATGGCCGCTGAGCCTGCACATCCGGAGCCTGTGCTCCACAATGGGAGATGCCACGGCAGCGAGAGGCCCGCGTACCGCAAAAAAAAAAAAA